>NW_017687657.1:0-1174 GCF_001879085.1 Nicotiana attenuata | reverse complement strand
TTTTATTTGATTTTCTGTTGTTTTTCTGGAAATTTGAGAAGACTAAGATCTAAGGGAGTTGGATTTCAAATTTCAGATCTGAAACTTGTGAGGAATCGGAGGGAAATTTTTGTGAGGCTCCCCTCCTCTAAATGAAGGCAAAGAAATGCCATTTTATAGGCACAATGAGGTGCAGCTTCAGATTTTTAGTTTTACATATTAGTCCCTCACTTATTTCTACTTAACCCTCTATTTTCTGACTTGTTACTCAAGTTATCCCACTAAAATTACTGAAATTTACACTAAAGCCCTACTTTGGAAGGTCCTAGAAGATTCTAGTTTTAACCACCACATTCTTGTGCAACTCTGAGTGCCTAAACTACCCCTGAACTCCCCTGAAATCACCAACCTCATATTAATTAACCCAAAAATTAGCCTATTCAGCCATAATCAACCAATTTCAATAAGAAGAGCCTAAAAGTGGATTCTAATCCAATCACAACATTAATTCTAACTAAACTGTTAATCTTAAACTAATTTTATCACTGAGCGATTCAATAATTCAAACACGAAACTACACTGAACTAAATCAAATAACAAAATGAACCAGTTAATCTAAGAAGATGAATAAGAACAAATCAGCAATGTAATAACAACTATGGAATTTCAATCAAACAGATAACCAATGTAATTGGAACCCTAAAACTAAACAAGACCTAGAACAATAGCCACTGCTAATCAGGCTAAAACATGAATTAATCAGTAACTATTTTAAACAACAAGAAATTAGTTGAATTCAAATAACAAAGAAAGAGAAGAAACTTACCTATGCAAAACCAGGAATAAGACTGAAAAATCGATTCGAGCCCCGGAATAATGTTAATCGTTTGTTCTTCTCAAAGAACAAACGAAAACGTTATTTCGTGATTCGAATCCAATACTAGAGTAGAAAAATCAGGAAAAATCGAGCAAAAATGAACTCCTAGGGTTCTGCCTTCTTTATGATTCGCCTCGGGTAGTACGTGTCCTCACCATCTATGAGAGAGTAGAAGATAGAGGTTTAGGATTGTAGATGTCAAAAATCTCGCACGACAGGGAAATCAAATGAAGTGGAATTTTCCTAACGGTTACATAGCCTCTCGCAGATAAGTATAGACGTCTCCGTACCGATCCACGAGACTCTAATAAACCGGCT
>NW_017687656.1:3855-6078 GCF_001879085.1 Nicotiana attenuata | reverse complement strand
GTCACTGTCCACTTATGCGATCGCAGATGTACCGGGCGTCCTTTTCCTTAATTTTAAACGTACGACCCAACCCACTTAAAACAACCTCATTAGTACCACTTTTTGTTTATTTTACCGTCATATAGAGTGCAATAGGAAGTTCTAGAGAGAGAGAGAGTGATCTTCATCAAGTCCCCACTCAATTCTTGCCCCAAATCCTTGAAGATTGTCAAGTGATATTACCAGGTCTTCACCCTATGAGGTAAGAACTTGTGCCCTAACCTATGATTTCGAAATTTCTATTAAAATATATGATTAGCAAGTGGGTTCATGGGTATAAGGGTTGATAATCATGCATGCACAGAATATAATGGGGTATGGGGAGGTTGTGAACTAAAAAGATAGCAATTGGAGTATAAGATGATAAAAATCTCTCACAAAAGGGTCCTAAGATCACAATGCACACTTAGTGCTTGATAATATGCTCAAATGAGCTAAAATCTTAATCATGTCTCTAATTGTTGGTTAAATTTGTAATTCCTATAAAATTGATTGAAGTTTCTAAGAGTCCCAGAATTTTGTAAGAATTTAAGGTAAGCTCTATTGAGCTATGTATGGCTAAAACCCCTCTTTTTAGAAATTGAGCTCCGTTGGTGTTTGTGTAAATGCGGTAAGATTAAAGTTGGATTGATGTATTGATTGTTATTTCACATGAATTGGTGTTGCAACTTTATATACGTGAAAGGTGTGTCTCAATATGATCAATGTGCTATTCTTGATAACTTAAAAAGGTGAGAAGAATATGAATCATGTATTGAAATGCTTAGACCTTAAATCAAGATTGATACTGCATTTGTTGTGCCATCTATGTGAAATCTTATCTATGCTTACAATTTAAATTGCTCTTGTGTGCACTAATTATCCTAAATTGCAAAGCTAACATTGAAATTGGAAATGATGTGAAATGTGGTTTAGTGCTAACAATGATGTGATAGTTGTGGCCCCAAGTGCCTATGAAATGACATATGTGAAACAAAGATTGGAACGAGATGATTAATGAGAAAGTAACAACGCCTTGGTAAGGCAGCCTAGCCAATCGGGCCGAGATCGGACGCCATGCCGCACACATGGTGGTATTGTGCTGATATTGAATTCCAGAAAAGGAAAATGAGATTGTGATTGAGGTATATGTCTCAAATGAGGCAACCTAGCCGATCGGGTCGAGATCGGACTCCGCTCAAGATAGCGATGGTACTTGCGAATAATAATGAACGGTATGAAATGCCCCAAACTAAAAGCAATTGAAAATTATGTGAAAGTTGTATGATTCTTTTATTTGATTATGTGGTGATCGTTTAACGCTTTTGAGTTACACTTGTGATTTCCTTATTCTTGTATGATAGTTCTTTCTAACTAGATGGTGTTTAGTTATACATACTATTACTATTCCATGGTACCAACGTCCCTTTTGCCGGGGGCGCTTCCTTTTTAAATGAATGTAGGTGGCTCCATAACGGACTGTGCCGATTGCGCGTAGCGGGGTGTCCTCCTATCAAAGTCTTGGTGAGCCCTTTTCTCCTTCAAGGGGTTATGTTGTACATCTTTTGTTGTAGATTTCCACTTTTGAGGTATAGCCGGGGCCTTGTTGCCGGCGTTGTCATAATTGTCTTTTGTATCCATAAAGGCTCTGTAGACGTTTGTATGGGTTATGTACGGGAGTTGGATGGGTCAATGAACTGTGTTGTAACTTTATACTCTAGTTCTTCTAAACTATAATTATGTGACATCTTGGAAACTTAGCCATGATTTAAGATTTGTGATATAAAAAAATGAACTAACAATGTTGAATGTACGACCTTTACTGTTGTCTAAGTGAATGAAAGCATGATTCCCTTAATCATATGGAATTGGGTAGAAAGTGTTAACAAGGCTTGGTCTATTGGGTTCACTCGATTGAGCACCGGTCGCGCCTCCCGAGGTCGGGGCGTGACAAACTTGGTATCAGAGCCTAAGGTTTTAAGGTGTCCTAGGATGTCTCGGAGCCGTGTCTAGTAGAGTCCTTCTTATCGGTGTGTAGTCGACCACATCTATAAGTTGGAGGCTACTTGGGCATTTAGGAATAACAACCTTCTTTGATATTCTGGATCGTGTGGCAATTGTGAAACTATTTCTCCTCTAACTAGTGCATTCCTTCAATTTTCAGTACATGGCACCTAAGAAGAAAGCCAGAATTGGCCAAGGAGC
>NW_017687656.1:0-2939 GCF_001879085.1 Nicotiana attenuata | reverse complement strand
CTCTGGTTGGTGAGTCAATTACGGCTTCTCGAGATTATAGAGGTTGTGTTGTCATGGTGCGTGGTAGGGATACCATGGCTGATCTTATTGAATTGGGGATGGTTGATTTTGATGTAATAATGGGAATGGATTGGCTTTATTCATGTTTTTCCAAGCTTGATTGTCGGACTAGAACTATGAGGCTTGAGTTTCCTAATGAGCCCGTTGTTGAATAGAAGGGGGATAATGTAGTGCCTAAAGGTCAGTTTATTTCTTACCTTAAGGCCCCAAAGATTATCAAGAAGGGGTGCATCTATCATTTAGTTCGGGTTACGGACACCGATGCCGAGGCACATAGCCTTGAGTCCGTGCCAGTTGTGAATGAATTTCTGGATGTCTTTCCATATGAGCTCCCTGGGATCCCACCAGATAGGGAGATTGATTTTGGGATCGATGTGATGCCAGGCACGCAGCCTATATCAATTCCACCTTACAGAATGGCACCGACAGAATTGAAAGAGCTAAAAGAACAATTGAAGGATTTGCTAGAGAAGGGTTTCATTCGGCGAAGTATGTCACCATGGGGCACACAAGTTTTGTTTGTAAGGAAGAAAGATGGGTCGCTGCGGATGTGTATTGACTACCGACAACTTAACAAAGTCACAATCAAAAATAAATATCCTCAACCAAGGATAGATGACTTGTTTGATCAATTGCAAGATGCTACGTGTTTTTCAAAAATTGACTTGCGGTCTGGGTATCATCAATTGAAGATAAGGGAGCAGGATATTTCGAATACAGCTTTCAGGACTCGGTATGGGCACTTTTAATTTCCGGTGATGTCTTTCGGGCTAACAAATGCCCCGGCAGCCTTCAAGGATCTTATGAATCGAGTCTTCAAGCCTTTTCTAGACTCCTTTGTGATAGTGTTCATTGACGATATTCTTGTGTATTCCCGAAGTCGAAAGGATCATGCTAACCATCTCAGGGCAGTTTTGCAGACTCTTCAGCAACACCAATTGTATGCAAAATTTTCAAAATGTGAATTTTGGCTCGAATATTTCGCGTTCTTGGGTCATGTCGTCTCCAGGGAAGGAATCATGGTTGATCCTCAAAAGATTGCAGCAGTAAAGTATTGGCCTAGACCTACCACTCCAACAGAGATTCGCAGTTTCTTGGGTTTGGCTGGGTACTACAGAAGGTTTGGGGAGGGATTTTCTACTCTTGCCTCTCCTTCACTAAATTGACCCAGAAAGCAGTTAAGTTCCAGTGGTCCGATGCTTGTGAATGGAGCTTCCAAGAATTGAAATCAAGATTGACTACAGCACCGGTATTAACCCTTCCAGAGGGTACAAAGGGGTTTGTGGTGTATTGCGATGCTTCAAGGATCGGGCTTGGGTGCGTGTTAATGCCACACGGCAAGGTTATAGCCTACGCTTCTAGGCAACTCAAGAATCATGAAAAGAACTATCCAACCCATGACTTAGAGCTTGCGGCAGTGGTGTTTGCGCTAAAGATTTGGCGACATTATCTGCATCGGGTCCATGTGGATATATTTACGGACCACAAGAGCCTTCAATATATTTTCAAGCAGAAGGAGTTAAATCTGAGACAAAGAACATGGCTAGAGTTACTAAAGGACTATGACATTGATATTCTCTATCACCCGGGAAAGGCTAATGTTGTGGCGGATGCTCTTAGTCGAAAATCTATGGGAAGTTTGGCTCATTTGAAGGCGTATCAGAGGTCGTTGGCCCGAGAGGCTCATCAATTGGCTATTTTGGGAGTGTGCCTTGCGGACTCTAATGAAGGAGGGATAATTGTGCAGAATAGGGCTGAATCGTCGCTTGTGGCGGAGGTGAAAGAGAAGCAATTCAACAGTCCTTCATTAGCACAGTTGAAGGAGGGGATTCATAAACATAAGACCACAGATTTTTCCTTTGGCATTGATGATGGTACCCTACGGTACCAAGGCCGCCTATGTGTTCCGGATATTGAAGGTCTTCGGGAAAGGATCATGGCAGAAGCTCACACTTCCAGGTATTCTGTGCACCCAGGTTCTACAAAAAATGTATCATGATATCAAGGAAGTTTATTGGTGAAACAACATGAAAAAGGAGGTGGCGGACTTTGTGGCAATATGTCCGAACTGTCAACAAGTGAAGGCCTAACATCAAAGACCCGGTGGATTTACTCAAAACATAGAAATTCCAATGTGGAAATGGGAGATAATCAACATGGATTTTATGGTGGGGTTACCGTGCACTCCGCGCAAGTTCGACTCAATTTGGGTGATCGTGGATCGACTCACGAAATCAGCGCACTTCTTGCCAGTCAAATCTACCGACACAGCGGAACAATATGCTCAGTTGTTTATCAAGGAAATAGTCAGGTTGCATGGTACTCCAGTCTCAATCATTTCAGATCGAGGGGCTCGGTTCACGGCCAACTTTTGGATGAAATTTTAGCAAGGTTTGGGCACGCAGGTAAATCTTAGCACGGCTTTTCACCCTTAGAGCGATGGGCAAGCAGAGCGGACTATTCAGACGCTCGAGGACATGTTGCGTGCTTATGCTCTTGATTTCAGTGGTAGCTGGGATGATCATTTGCCACTCATAGAGTTTGCTTATAACAACAACTTCCATGCTAGTATACAGATGGCGCCATTTGATGCATTATATGGTAGGAGATGTAGGTCTCCCATTGGGTGGTTCGAGGGTGGAGAAGCTGAATTAATAGGGCCGGACCTTGTGCACCAGGCCATGGAGAAAGTAAAAATTACTAAAGAAAGGTTGAAAAACTGCTTAGAGTCGCCAAAAGTCTTATTAGGACGTTCGTCGCAGAGATTTGGAGTTCAAAGAAAAATGATTGAGTATTTTTAGAAGGTTCCCCCATAGAAGGGTAATCATGCGGTTTTAGGGAAGGGAAAAATTGAGTCCAAGGTAATGCCGGACCGTACA
>NW_017687655.1:0-6078 GCF_001879085.1 Nicotiana attenuata | reverse complement strand
CGTACTCCCGTCGACCCCGTACACCACCGACTGGTAGGCCGACTATCCTACCATCGAAAGTTGATAGGGCAGAAATTTGAATGATGCGTCGCCGGCACGACGGCCGTGCGATCCGTCGAGTTATCATGAATCATCGCAGCAACGGGCAGAGCCCGCGTCGACCTTTTATCTAATAAATGCATCCCTTCCAGAAGTCGGGGTTTGTTGCACGTATTAGCTCTAGAATTACTACGGTTATCCGAGTAGTAGATACCATCAAACAAACTATAACTGATTTAATGAGCCATTCGCAGTTTCACAGTCTGAATTTGTTCATACTTACACATGCATGGCTTAATCTTTGAGACAAGCATATGACTACTGGCAGGATCAACCAGGTAGCATTCCTCATTGACGCCGGCGTCGCATGAGTATCTGTTTCTTTTCCCTTGCACATTTCCTTTTCTTTTAGCTAACTTACTGTATCCATTTTTTAAAAATAGCTTGGTGCAAGCAAAGACAAATATGGCACCTCCAGAGTAAGACGCCAGTGGTCATTAAGATAATAATGATTTTGTGAGCAATATGGTATTTGGTGGCAATAAAGATGTTGAAATGGATGGTTATAAGGTGTGTTTGGTTGTGCATTCTGCACTTTTCCTTTTCTTTTCTTTGTTATTTTTGATAATTCGATTCTTTTTAAAAAAAAAGGTCGGTGGAAGTGAAGGCAAAGATGTTCCACATTCTTAAGGAGATACCAGTTAGCAACATCGTAACAACATTGTGCTCGATGCAGCAGATCAGTTAGGTATCAATATCATGGAAGAACCTTCTGGTGTGAAAGTTAACATATTCGTTGCTAAAATAACTTTCACACCAAATGTAGCGCATGCTGGCGCTATTGGTGAGACTGCAAATGAGGCGGCAGGGGAGACGAAGGAAGAATCTGAGAAAGAAAAGGTTCTCGAATTTCAGACTGGCGCTATTTGTGTGATTGCAAGTGTTTATGAGGCGGCATGGGAGATGAAGGAACAATCTGAGAAAGAGGTTCCTGAATCTCAGATCGTTCTGTACCAGCCTGAATTACTTCCTGAAATTTTGCCGCAAATGGAAAAAAGAAAGAGATGTCCTGCAAAGCTCGTGCAATCTCCGTTCATTAGTGTATTTGATTCAAGTTCCTGTACTGGTGGTGTTGCAGCGAGATAAAAAAAGCAAATTTATGTTGTCAAGCATCTTTTTCAAAGCAAAATCGGAACTGGCATTAACAACTCTTTTTGAATGTATTTGCTGCGTGGGTCAAAGAAGGGAAGTCTAGAAAGAAGTATGTTTCCAACTTCTGAGTTTTGTTTAGTTTTATATTTTAATATATTATCGCTTATAGTATTATTTTATATCAAATCACTGTAGCTCTTTTGTGTATATCTTTTACCAGGAATGAAATTTACCCGAACCTTGTTAGTAAACTCAATCCTACTTATGATCTTGGTGTATATCATGTTGAAAATAAAAAATGATTTTACACTTTGGCATATAATGGTCAGCCTTTGGATGACTCGGTATGTAAGAAGTTACTTTTACAGTTTTTTTTAATTGTAGCCTGTGTACACGTGATCAGGCCTTTTAAATTAGAATAGATTATTAATTGCTATCTTTCCTGGAACTAGAGAAGTAGTGAGCATTGATTTTCCTTTGTCTTCTGTGAATTTGGTTTGAAAAGGCATAGCTGCTTAAAGCTTACGAGCCTTCAGTGATTAATTATTTGTTTCAGCACATTGATGTTTTTTCTATTATTTGAGGAAGAAGAGGAAGTATGACAAAGACCTACCTGTAATATTCACCACCACAGATTGGTACTTCGACGAGAAAATTAATGAGTTGTGGCAGGCGTTTGTTGATACAGATGAGACAGTGAAGTGTGCAATTCGAAACATGTCATTGTAGAGTATATTCATGGGTATGTCTTGGATGCCAATGTTCCATGGCACACCGTCGAGCACGTCTTAATGCCAATTAATGTTGCAGAACAATGACATAGGATAATGGTTGTGATGTCCTTCAAGGATAGGTGCATTTATGTGTATGACTCTATGCGCGGTGGAGCTGCTCATCAAGCCAACGTTCATAAGACAATGCGCAAGTATTCTGTGTTACTGCCTTATTTTTTCGTGCACGCGCATTTCTATTTAAACAAAAAAGATATCAATTGGCGTACTGGTGTCTATAAATCAAAGGACTTGATTACCCTTTTTGATGTAAAACTGGTTGAAGGACTACCTCAACAAGTCGAAGCGTATAAATTTCTTTCAACAAAATCTGTTTTGTTTTTAGATTCTGTAGCTTGATAATTGTTGTTCTGTTCATTTTTGTAGTGATTGCGGTGTATTTGCGGCATCATTTACCGAGTATTTCATTGAGAGCAAGACGCCTCCTAAAAAATTCAATGCCTATGCACACCGGTGCTGATTTGGTGCTTTCTCGTGGGATTATGCTAGAAAGAAGATGGAACTGAACGCGCAAAGTGATGATGAGATTATTGGCCGACAGAATAAGTCACAGAAGCGGAAGAAGTTGTTGCTTTTGTCATTGTTGTAGGACGAACTCAATAATTTCGTTTTGTATTGTGTTATGTTATGTCGTCATTGTTGTAGGATAAGATTTATTTGTGTTTGAATTTTATGAATACTTTTAAGATTTGTACGGAAAATGAGATGCCTGCTCTGTTATAAAGGTTTAATGAGTTTTAGTGCAATATTGGAGTGTTGCATTTTAGTTTATTTTGGTGTTTTCTCCCTTGATTTTGTGTTGTAAATTCAAGGTATGAAAAATATACGGTAGTTTAAGATATAATGTCTCTTCTAGACACATGCATGATACAGATATGATACACATATGATAAACACATGATTCATAGATGATACAATCGTTTTGGATTATTGCACAATTAGTTTCTTCACAATGAGTTCTGCAGTTTATTCGGTTTCGAAATATGTATTGATGAAGCCACACTCTTATTTGCAAATTTCTAAAACTATTTGCACAGTTTTCTAGCTGCTACGACTGTTTTCCATTAGTTAGCTTTGTTACTATACAAATACAGACATGAGTAAGATCCGATACACGGAGATACATAGGTGATACACAAGAGTACATAGATAATACATAGCTGATACAACTTTAATCAAACAGATGTATAATTTGCCGATACACAGAGATACATAGGTGATACACAAGAGATACATACATGATACATAGCTGATACAACTTTTTTTTAATCAAACAGATGTATAATTTAAAAAATACACTTGCAACACAATTTTAAATGATAGATCAAATATTTATTCATATCTAAAATTCAAATGACATTTTGTATTGATACATTTCTTGATATATTGGATTCTTCTAAATCTCTATGATATTCAGTAAAGTAAAATAACAAGTAATTCTAAGGTTGACATATTTCATTCTCTCTTTGAATTATATCTACAAGTTTTTCTGTCGTGACCTTCTTCTCCACATTGTCCACATGAAATTGGCCTTTTTCGTTCCCTTCACCTCCCCTTCCTTGGCATTCCTATTGATTTAGTCACATCAGGTGGCAAGAATTTTTCATCTAGAACTTCTGCGGGAATTTTTCATGTGCTTTGTTTAGGAACCAAATAAATTGGAATTTTATAGGTCTTCAATAGGTACTTCCTGGTGTAGTACACTGAGCAATACTCAATGTATTTATATTTTAATATTGCCCAAGCATGTGCACATGGCGTCTCTTCAAACTGAAACCTTCTACAGTTGCAAGTTCAATCTTTTAGAAACAACATTCTCTGCTTACCCTTGTTAAGTACTAAATATAATTAACTCGCCGAAGGGGTCACCTACAAAATTTATCAACTATCATTAGTGGTGAAAAAGCAGATTCCCTCAAAATACATATACTGGAGGGCCTACAACTTTTAAAATAGCTTAATATCATGTCAAACCAACCAATATTTTAGCAGTGGGGTAGGCATAGATGCTATATTAAATTGAAAGCCTTATATGCATGCTGGTAGTTACCTAAAAATTGAACAATTTGTTTACATAATGACTAATTTCTCGCATGCCCCAGAAGAAATATAGAATAGGGGTAGACAAACTAGCTTTAAAAAGAAACAGAAAACCTAAAACCTCCGATAATAGAGATAAGACCCTCCATTACTTGAATACTATAATAGTGTTTTTTGCAAACAATGAATTTATAAAACGTCAGCTTTAATCAATTTGGTCTCTCTGTGCCGTCCAGGTGGACACTAGTTTAATAGAATCACAGAAAGAGTTCAAGATAAAATAGATCCATGAATTCGGCATGATTACATATTATATGCACAAGTATCTACAGATTCTAGTCATACCTTCATCCGATGTGACAATTCAAGATTGTCCATCAGCATTGTATCATATTTTTTTCCAAGATCAGTGAATGACTCTACTGCATTCTTTAGGTTTGTAACATTCCATCGTCCGATCAATTTCCTTATGTAGTCTAGCANAGGCAGTACTGGGAGTTCCCTAGCAGCCTTGAGCGCTGCATTGATCAACTCCGCAATGTTTGAAGTCATCATCAATGTTCCGTTGATAGTGGAATGTGCTCTGGACCATCTTTCATACCCAACATTCATTAAGTAATCTTTGACCCTCTTATCAATTTTCTCTACCTCTGCCATGTGGTAATCAAACTTCTCAACTGTGTATGCTTTGGCCATAGCAAAGAATATGTCTTTGAGCAGCAAATGGTTTTTATTTTTTGTAATTTTTTTTACATTATTCCATAGATGCCATATGCAGACACAATGAGGTACTTGTGGATACAATGTTGCCGCTGCATTTTCAATGCCTTCATGCATGTCCGAGACTATGCACATTCCCTTCCTTTCCCCAAATGCATCCTTGAATCTCGCGAAAAACCACTCCCGGGAAGCATTATTCTCTGAATCTACTATGGCATATGCAAGTGGTAGGATATTACCTGCTGGATCTTGTGTTAATGCTATCAATAATGTTCCTCTATGTGCCGATTTAAGAAAGGTTCCATCTACAACAACAATCGGTTTGCAATACTGCCATCCTTTTATAGACGGATATAGTGCAACGAAAGCATACATGAACAAGTCTTCCTCTATTTTTTTCAAACTTACCACCGACATAAGATTTGTATGAACCAGCATATAAAAGTAACTTGGCAGCTTTTCATATGATTCGCTCGGGTTCCCTCTTAGTACTTGAACTGCATATTCTTTCGATCTCCATGCTTGCATATATGTCATCTGAAGACCATACTGCTTGTTCGTGTCTCCAATTATGTCATTAGGAGTGTATATTGTTTTTGGGTCTTTATACTTGTCTAACAGAAGACTGCCGATGAGTTTTGCAGTAGCTTGACGTTGTGCGTAAGATTTGTCTTTCAGTGGGCATGAGTGCACTTTGCTGAAATTTCTGACCTTGAAAACGTTTGTTTTTTTCAGGCTCGAAGACTTAATACCAATCACAGTTGTTGTTGATGCATACTAGGCAGTACCTACGACAAGGATATAAACTTTTCCATCAATAAACAGAGCGACATGAAATACAATGATATATATTGATACACACTGCCATCAACAATACTAGATGAAAAAATACAACGACTATACAATACTAGACGGTGACAACCACAACTTAAAAGTGTACAACCACATACTTACAAGCAACAACTTATTTTTTGCATAATTATGCTTCTAACATCAACTACGATATACATTGAGATACATAATTATACAGTAAATATTTTGATACCTGCTTTCACTTGATCTATGCACCTTAAATTGAAATTTTTCCTTTACTGCCAAGTGCCTCATGACTTTGACTATCATTGCCTTGTCTTTATAAATTTGACCTTCTTCTACATCTATGTGTTGAGGGTCAGTTATTATTGTATTTTCATCAGATTATGTGACTTCAAACGATTGTCCTTCACTTCTCTCCATTGTTCTCCAACATTCCCCACTACATTCCCACTTGATAAAAATCATCAAAGGTTTCTTAGGTTGCTCCTAGTTATTAACATTATCAGCTGCAACCTGATTT
>NW_017687654.1:5407-6079 GCF_001879085.1 Nicotiana attenuata | reverse complement strand
ATGTGGTAACCAAAAGTTTCCCTGTACAAGAGTCAAAACGAGAGTTACATTGTTGTTTTGGGTCTTTGTATGGAGAATATAATGCCATTTCCTTATTCCATGCAGCGCTAATTCTCCAACTCCTTATTTGCCACCAACTCCTGGTGGCCAACCACCAATGACACCGAGTTAAGCATATATACCTGGTCTTCCTGGTGTGCAGCCAATGACTCCCTGAAGTGATGTCACCTTTAGGAGGTGTGTCCCCTGTTCCTCACAATAGCTTGTGTGTCTTTTGGAGTGACACAAAACTTAGTAGGCGTTTGGACATGAGAATTGTAAAATTCCAAAAAAAAAAGTGAAAAAAAAATTTCAAGTGAAAATGGTATTTGAAAATTAGAGTTTTGTTTGGACATGAATATAATTTTGGATTTCTTTTGAAGTTTTGTGAGTGATCTGAGTAAAAATTTTGAAAACAGCCTTTTGGAGTTTTTCAAATTATCGAAAAATTTCAAAATTTAGCTTCAAGTGAAAATTGGAAATTTTATGGTCCAAAACACGGATTTAATAAATTTCGCGGAAACTCTAAAATAGTTTCCCGACTATGTTTGGCCTAAAGGAAACCGACCAAAGTTGGTCGGCTTCTTAAAACAGATTAAAAAACTTAAATATGATTCATTTTAATCTCTCACT
>NW_017687654.1:0-5249 GCF_001879085.1 Nicotiana attenuata | reverse complement strand
TTCGGAAAATTTTCACTTTTTTTCGAAATCCGTGTTTGGCCAATAAAATTTCCAATTTTCACTTGAAGCTAAAATTTGAAATTTTTCGATAATTTGAAAACCTCCAAAAGGCTGTTTTTCAAAATTTTAACTCAGATCACTCACAAAACTTCAAAAGAAAATCCAATTTCCGAAAAAAGTTGAAACAATTCTTATGTCCAAATGGGCTCTTAATATATGTTGCTGAAAGTTTAAATGAGAAACATTTTACTTTGTTAAGCCAGTGAACTTGTGATCGCTGCAGAATTTTGATATTTTACCACTATTCTCTTGTATTCTAGCGAAAGGCAAACATTTCTTGTTTCTGCTTTGCAAAGTGATGAACTAGTGGGCTTGTATTTCATGTTCATGCATTTTCATTAAATGTTTTAGGCTTTTAGCGTGTAATTATTCCCTTCATATTTTTGTTGGTAATTATAGTGTGTGTTTCAGTAATAGATTGAAATTCAAATTTTGTCTTTTAGCTTTATGAGTTCAGTTTTTTCACGTTCTCAATGGTTTTTGTTGGTTATTAATGTCAAAATTACTATAGAATTAATCAAAATCACTATGTGGGGAATGCAAAGAAGTCCGAACGGTTGCTTCTTTACTACTTGTAGCTTTAAGCTGAGATGAGCCTGAGTGGAATGACCTTTAATGCAAATGATAAGTTCATTAGATGTGATTTAGCTCCTTCTTCCTCCTCCTTCCTCTTGATGAACCCTCTCCCCTCTCGATTCCTTTCTTCTGCTCTTGCTTCTCTCACGCTTTTCTGGTCGGATTCCGGCAAGTCTTCATTCTCCGTCTCTCTTTTCTTCTTCTTTTTTTTTTTTCTCTTTTCTCTCTTCTGCGGGCGTGGGTTAAGCAGCATTCCGACAGTCTCTCCGGTGTGTACTACCGGTGGTTTTTATTGGTACCGGCAGGCCCAATCCAGCGGGCTTTATTGGTATCGGCAACCCTCCCACAGGCCTTCACCTCTATTCGGCAGCTTATTGGCATCCTCGGCGTTAATCCAGGTTCTATCATTCTTGCCTTTGGTGATTCATTTTTTTTTGGCTAATATTTGCGTGCCATTCTGTTATTTCGCCTTAGACTTTTATTTTCAATATGACTTGCCATTCTTTAGTTATGTTGTTTTCAGTTGGACTTGCTTTGATTTACTTTTTTACAACTAGAGCCTTATATAGTAGACTTTATTTCTTGTTGCGGGCAGGGGCGAAGGTACATGGTAGCAAGGGTGGTCAACTGACCACCCTTCGTCGAAAAATAATACTGTGTATATAGGTAAAATATTAGGATTTATATATATGTAATACATATTCAACCCATGTATGACTTTTGGTTTTTTGGTCATTTTCTTCTGTAGCAACACCTATCCGTGATGGCATGAGGACGCTCACAGAGCATGGAATCCAATGAGGTGGATATGTTGTGTCATTGGAGAAAATAAGCCAAATGGCTTAGCTTCTTGAAAATAGAAGAAGTGCGGGCCATATATCCTGCCTAGTTCTTATTTGACCTAAACTAATTGATATAATCCTTGAAGAAATGAGAAAGGGCTATGTCTTCGCATACAACGCGACATTCGTGTCTCATGTATGGTTTAAGTCATGGAAATGGATCTGTCAGTATGCATTCATGTGTGAAATTCTCATCTTTGTATAGCTGAAAGTTCTTTTCTCGTGTATAAGATGGATATGGATCAGATTAAAATTATGGTCTTGTACTTGAAAGGCGTTGTGCATTTATACAATGAAGTGCAGGTTTTTGGTCTTCTTTTGTGTTCGCGGTTACACTTTAGGTGGTATGCTCTCCTTTAAGATTACAGTCTTGCGATTTCCATTTGTTCCTCTTACTGTCTTAGAATTAGTGAGTTGGAGTTCCATTTTCTTGATATTAACTGGTTGCAATGGCAAAATACTAGGGACAATTGGGAAGACGGAAACCCTGGTTCTTGGGGGTAAAGTCTGCAATATCAGGTTTCCACTCTTTCCTCTTCATTTCTGTATAAATGGAGAGTTCTCTTTCAATGTGATTGTGATGTTTCCTTTCATTTTTCAGCCATCCAGTCCAGTGATGCTGGTTCCTGGTTCTGTAGGACTAACACTCCTAGCGATAATTACAGTGATGCTGGGACCCCAAGGGACAATGGTTCCGCATGTGGTAACCAAAAGTTTCCCTGTACAAGAGTCAAAACGAGAGTTACATTGTTGTTTTGGGTCTTTGTATGGAGAATATAATGCCATTTTCCTTATTCCATGCAGCGCTAATTCTCCAACTCCTTATTTGCCACCAACTCCTGGTGGCCAACCACCAATGACACCGAGTTAAGCATATATACCTGGTCTTCCTGGTGTGCAGCCAATGACTCCCTGAAGTGATGTCACCTTTAGGAGGTGTGTCCCCTGTTCCTCACAATAGCTTGTGTGTCTTTTGGAGTGACACAAAACTTAGTAGGCGTTTGGACATGAGAATTGTAAAATTCCAAAAAAAAAAAAGTGAAAAAAAAATTTCAAGTGAAAATGGTATTTGAAAATTAGAGTTTTGTTTGGACATGAATATAATTTTGGATTTCTTTTGAAGTTTTGTGAGTGATCTGAGTAAAAATTTTGAAAAACAGCCTTTTGGAGTTTTTCAAATTATCGAAAAATTTCAAAATTTAGCTTCAAGTGAAAATTGGAAATTTTATGGCCAAACACGGATTTCGAAAAAAAGTGAAAATTTTCCGAAAAAAGTTGAAACAATTCTTATGTCCAAATGGGCTCTTAATATATGTTGCTGAAAGTTTAAATGAGAAACATTTTACTTTGTTAAGCCAGTGAACTTGTGATCGCTGCAGAATTTTGATATTTTACCACTATTCTCTTGTATTCTAGCGAAAGGCAAACATTTCTTGTTTCTGCTTTGCAAAGTGATGAACTAGTGGGCTTGTATTTCATGTTCATGCATTTTCATTAAATGTTTTAGGCTTTTAGCGTGTAATTATTCCCTTCATATTTTTGTTGGTAATTATAGTGTGTGTTTCAGTAATAGATTGAAATTCAAATTTTGTCTTTTAGCTTTATGAGTTCAGTTTTTTCACGTTCTCAATGGTTTTTGTTGGTTATTAATGTCAAAATTACTATAGAATTAATCAAAATCACTATGTGGGGAATGCAAAGAAGTCCGAACGGTTGCTTCTTTACTACTTGTAGCTTTAAGCTGAGATGAGCCTGAGTGGAATGACCTTTAATGCAAATGATAAGTTCATTAGATGTGATTTAGCTCCTTCTTCCTCCTCCTTCCTCTTGATGAACCCTCTCCCCTCTCGATTCCTTTCTTCTGCTCTTGCTTCTCTCACGCTTTTCTGGTCGGATTCCGGCAAGTCTTCATTCTCCGTCTCTCTTTTCTTCTTCTTTTTTTTTTTTCTCTTTTCTCTCTTCTGCGGGCGTGGGTTAAGCAGCATTCCGACAGTCTCTCCGGTGTGTACTACCGGTGGTTTTTATTGGTACCGGCAGGCCCAATCCAGCGGGCTTTATTGGTATCGGCAACCCTCCCACAGGCCTTCACCTCTATTCGGCAGCTTATTGGCATCCTCGGCGTTAATCCAGGTTCTATCATTCTTGCCTTTGGTGATTCATTTTTTTTTGGCTAATATTTGCGTGCCATTCTGTTATTTCGCCTTAGACTTTTATTTTCAATATGACTTGCCATTCTTTAGTTATGTTGTTTTCAGTTGGACTTGCTTTGATTTACTTTTTTACAACTAGAGCCTTATATAGTAGACTTTATTTCTTGTTGCGGGCAGGGGCGAAGGTACATGGTAGCAAGGGTGGTCAACTGACCACCCTTCGTCGAAAAATAATACTGTGTATATAGGTAAAATATTAGGATTTATATATATGTAATACATATTCAACCCATGTATGACTTTTGGTTTTTTGGTCATTTTCTTCTGTAGCAACACCTATCCGTGATGGCATGAGGACGCTCACAGAGCATGGAATCCAATGAGGTGGATATGTTGTGTCATTGGAGAAAATAAGCCAAATGGCTTAGCTTCTTGAAAATAGAAGAAGTGCGGGCCATATATCCTGCCTAGTTCTTATTTGACCTAAACTAATTGATATAATCCTTGAAGAAATGAGAAAGGGCTATGTCTTCGCATACAACGCGACATTCGTGTCTCATGTATGGTTTAAGTCATGGAAATGGATCTGTCAGTATGCATTCATGTGTGAAATTCTCATCTTTGTATAGCTGAAAGTTCTTTTCTCGTGTATAAGATGGATATGGATCAGATTAAAATTATGGTCTTGTACTTGAAAGGCGTTGTGCATTTATACAATGAAGTGCAGGTTTTTGGTCTTCTTTTGTGTTCGCGGTTACACTTTAGGTGGTATGCTCTCCTTTAAGATTACAGTCTTGCGATTTCCATTTGTTCCTCTTACTGTCTTAGAATTAGTGAGTTGGAGTTCCATTTTCTTGATATTAACTGGTTGCAATGGCAAAATACTAGGGACAATTGGGAAGACGGAAACCCTGGTTCTTGGGGGTAAAGTCTGCAATATCAGGTTTCCACTCTTTCCTCTTCATTTCTGTATAAATGGAGAGTTCTCTTTCAATGTGATTGTGATGTTTCCTTTCATTTTTCAGCCATCCAGTCCAGTGATGCTGGTTCCTGGTTCTGTAGGACTAACACTCCTAGCGATAATTACAGTGATGCTGGGACCCCAAGGGACAATGGTTCCGCATGTGGTAACCAAAAGTTTCCCTGTACAAGAGTCAAAACGAGAGTTACATTGTTGTTTTGGGTCTTTGTATGGAGAATATAATGCCATTTTCCTTATTCCATGCAGCGCTAATTCTCCAACTCCTTATTTGCCACCAACTCCTGGTGGCCAACCACCAATGACACCGAGTTAAGCATATATACCTGGTCTTCCTGGTGTGCAGCCAATGACTCCCTGAAGTGATGTCACCTTTAGGAGGTGTGTCCCCTGTTCCTCACAATAGCTTGTGTGTCTTTTGGAGTGACACAAAACTTGTAGGCGTTTGGACATGAGAATTGTAAAAATTCCAAAAAAAAAAAACGTGAAAAAAAACTTTACAAGTGAAAATGGTATTTGAAAATTAGAGTTTGTTTGGACTTGAATATAATTTGGTATTGTTTTGAAGTTTTGTGAGTGATCTGAGTAAAAATTTGTAAAACAGCTCTTGAGTTTTCAATTATCGAAAATTTCTAAATTATC
>NW_017687653.1:5356-6079 GCF_001879085.1 Nicotiana attenuata | reverse complement strand
ACAGTAGTGTTGGCCCAGGAACAGGTGAAGTTTGAAGAATGACAAATGAACTCAGTCATGGACCAGGTCCATCATGTGAAGCACAGTCATGATCAACCTACACATGTGAGATGCACGTGAAGGAGATAAGCCCTTTGATTAAGCAGAAATATCTCCTGATATGATCGAAAAGGTTGACTATTGGATAAGGGGAGAGAGTCTCCTTATGTGAAAAGAACACAATCCAGATAAAATATAGTGTTGGAGTTTGTAATGTTCAAGGACTCAACTTCGATGGAAGATCAACAATTGAGTCCCAATCAAACTCTAATTACTAACCTAGTTAAATAACGGGGTCAAGCCATAGCAGATCACCTTGCCGAGAATCCTATTGAAGGAGAATACGAAACACTGAAAACGTATTTCCCTGACGAAGAAGTATCCTTTGTAGGAGAAGATATTGCAGAATCCTACGATGGTTGGAGGTTGTTTTTCGATGGAGCCGCAAATTTCAAAGGAGTTGGCATAGGGGCAGTCCTAGTATCAGAAATCGGCCAGCACTACCCGGTATCCGCCAAGCTCAGGTTCCCTTGCACAAATAATATGGCCGAATACGAAGCCTGCATCCTGGGGATCAAGATGGCCATTGACATGAACATTCAAGAGTTACTAGTGATCGGGGACTCAGACCTGCTCATACATCAAGTTCGAGAAGAATGGGCCACCAAAAACTCTAAGATACTT
>NW_017687653.1:0-910 GCF_001879085.1 Nicotiana attenuata | reverse complement strand
GAGGAAGATGCAGAGAAAACGGCTTTCATCACGCTGTGGGGAATGTATTGTTACAAAATGATGCCATTTGGGTTGAAGAATGCTGGCGCCACCTATATGAGAGCCATGACTACTATCTTTCACGACATGATACACAAAGAGATCGAGGTATATGTGGACGACGTCATCATCAAATCCAAGAAAGCGGATCATATGGAAGATTTGAGAAAGTTCTTCAACAGGCTAAGAAGGTATAATCTGAAACTGAATCCCGCCAAATGTGCGTTCGGGGTTCCTACCGGAAAACTACTGGGTTTCATCGTGAGCCGTCGAGGGATAGAATTGGACCCGTCAAAAGTCAAAGCCATTCAAGAATTGCCACCGCCAAAGAACAAGAAAGACGTGATGAGTTTCCTGGGGAGACTCAACTATATCAGCCGGTTCATAGCTTAGTCCACAGTCATTTGTGAACCCATCTTTAAAATGCTAAAGAAAGACATTGCTACTAGATGGATCGACAATTGTCAGAAAGCCTTTGACAGAATCAAAGAACACCTGTCAACGCCGCCGGTCTTGGTTCCTCCCGAGCCAGGAAGACCTCTATTGCTTTACCTTGCAGTATTAGATGGAGCATTCGGCTGTGTTCTGGGACAACATGATGAAACGGGGAGAAAGGAGCAAGCCATCTACTATCTCAGCAAGAAGTTCACCCCGTACGAGGCCTGGTATTCTCCATTAGAGCGCACCTGTTGTGCTCTGACTTGGGTAGCTCAGAAATTGAGGCATTATTTCTATGCTCACACCACTTATCTCATATCTAGGATGGACCCGCTGAAGTATATTTTCCAGAAGCCCATGCCCACTGGCAAGCTCGCCAAGTGGAAAACCTTGTGAGTGAGTTCGACATTGTTACGTGACTCAGAAAGCAGTC
>NW_017687652.1:5319-6079 GCF_001879085.1 Nicotiana attenuata | reverse complement strand
CTAGACCGGACACCACGTAAACCTGTGCAGTTATAAATATACCACGGAAATCGAATACAAAGCAATTAACAACATGGGAGGGGAGACATGCTAAGGGGAGATACAATATTAACAACAATCCAGAGTAACCACTAAAAACAGCTTAGGTTCACAATGAATAAAGAATCAATACTCAAATACAAACACATAGCCTCAATAACTGTTGCGACGTGCAACCCGCTCCATAATTACTATTGTTGCGGCGTGCAACCCGCTCCACAAATACCACTGTTGCGGCGCGCAACCCGACCCATATCATTTATCATGTATCATTGTTGCGGCGCGCAACCCGATCCTCACCTTTTACTGTTGCGGCATGCAACCCGTCCTCAATATCATTGTTGCGGCGCGCAACCCGATCCTTAATATCATTGTACAGTCCGACTCCCCAAAAAATAATCACAATCAAGGGGCACAAAATAAGCAAATATTTGACAAACATCCTGGCAAGGGAAAGAATTCAACAAATGCAACCAAACGTCCCGACAAGGGAATAATCAACAACGCTTTCTCTTTCTACTTTCCTTATCTTATTATTCACTTTACTATTTTGAGCCAACGCTCCAAAGAATCAAGTCATTTCGTATACTTTCAATATTCGTATCACAATTTCGAGCCAATGCTCCAGGAATCAAATGATCCTATACCGTTCACATGTTATTCACAACATATAGAAATCCTCCAATAAACACGGAGTTCACAACCAAATCATGATAATCAC
>NW_017687652.1:0-1042 GCF_001879085.1 Nicotiana attenuata | reverse complement strand
CTTTATTTTGTAATATTTCGGAATTTCTTACTTTCAGACATTATATATGTTTATTACTCACTGAGTTGGAAGTACTCACTTTACTCCCTGCACCTCGCGTGCAGTTGCAGGTATCGTTCACCCGGTAGCGGGTTATTAGCGGATTGAAGGTATTGTTAATGTAGCTGAGCAAGGTGACCACCAGCGTTCGCGGCACCGGATGTTGTCTTTTGTTTTTCAGAAATTTTACTTGTATATATTTATTGGCCTGTAGTTGTGTTAAGGTTTCCTTAGATGCTCGTGACTTGTGACACCCCAGTCGGGTAGTAATTAACAATTTCTAATGCTATTAAGCTGTATCTTCTATTCATTTATGTTTAATAATGGTTAGTGAAAGGATTTGGGTTAGTTGGCTGGCCTTGTCTTCACGAGAGGCGCCATCACGATCGGGTATGGGAATTGGGTCGTGACAGTTAGGTTCTGTTTTTGCTATTTAATCTTGAACTGTTAGTATTAGGTTTTTCATAATTTTCTTTGATCTGTTTCTTCAATTTCTGTTGTTGATTGATTCCGTATTGATAAGTTTTGCATATTTATCTTTTCTTTTAGCTTGTTTCTCTTGTTGTTAGGTTTAATTTCTAGCTAATTGACACTGATTTGTTAGCCTAGGGTTTCATGTTATCTTATTTTTCCTGTTGTTAGTACCTAATATGTATTAATTAGTCAATTTCCATTATAAGTAATCATGCATGTTAGATCGGAACTGTTTGTTTGAGTTTAATTCCTGACCTAATTAATTTATCCTAAATTGTTAGTAATCATGTGTAGGTAAAGAGTACATGTGTTGAGCTACCAAAGAAGTAATAACCCCTAAAGAAGCTAGAGCAAGGCCTAATTGAAAATGAAGCGAATTATTGATTGTGTCATAAAGCCCTTATGTCCACGCCCCAATCGTCCCCCCGGGGGAATATGTGCATCTAAAAGATCTTTCATACTGTGCCCAATCCCGAAATTGGTTCTATACATATGACCAGCAACGAGAAAAACTAAATGCAATAGCTAA
>NW_017687651.1:5279-6079 GCF_001879085.1 Nicotiana attenuata | reverse complement strand
AACAAACGTACAGTGAAGAATACTGCAAATTCTGTGAAAGTAAACGACCAAGCATTATTGGCATAGACCCAACTAAGCTGATCCTATGAATTCTATTATTAATCTAAATTAGAAAATTGCATAGCTTTGATAAACATTTTGCAGATAACTTTCAAGTTAATAAGTGATAACAAAACTTTGATTATTAACCCTCTAGAAAGATGCTTGAATAAGCGTGTTATGTGAAGTTCCCAAAGGGATGACTAAGTTGTTGAGACAGGTAACTCCGAGGTCCAGGTTCAATTCCAGCTACAACATTCGGCGTGAATTATCACTCTTAGTGTGAGCCCAGCTGCTCTACCCTTAACAGAGCAGGATTACCCAACACCTATGCTTGTAAACTTTGATTATTAACCCTCTAGAAAGACGCTTGAATAAGCATGTTATGTAAAGTTCCTAAAGGGATGACTAAGTTGTTGAGACAGGTAACACGGAGGTCCCAAGTTCAATTCCAGCTACAACATTCGGTGTGAATTATCACTCTTAGTGTGAGCCCAGCTGCTCTACCGTTAGCAGAGCAGGATTATCCAACACCTATGCTTGTAGGCTGTAGCGACCTGGTGGATAAGTCGAGATGTGTGCAATTTACTAGACTTATTAGCTAACATCAGTTAAGAAAAGAACTAACATTATGTAAATTGATATTATAGTTTTCTGTAAGCTCATATTCAAAGATGGCCAGTTCTTCAAATTTAATAATGGCAAACGTGATACAGCTACGTAGAAAGTAAATATTCAAGTGTTAAGTATAGCTTTCGAGG
>NW_017687651.1:0-1738 GCF_001879085.1 Nicotiana attenuata | reverse complement strand
GTTTCACTTTGTTTTAACTTGCAGCATCCACTAATAAACACTTGCACTTGAACTTTCAATATCAATAAAACAGCAAGAAAATCACTCAATCCTTGTTTCTCTGACTAAATAATACTCCCTCCGTTTCAATCTCCGTTTCAATCTATGTGAACCTATTTCCTTTTTAGTCCGTGCCAAAAAGAATGACCGCTTTCCTTATTTGGAATTATAGCCACACAAAATATATGTGCCTCATTTTACACCACAAGTTCAAAAGTCTTCTCTCTTTTCTTAAACTTCATGCCCAGTCAAATGGGTTCACATAAATTGAAATGGAGGGAGTACTAATATACGAAAGGAAGACCACTAAGTTTCTTTCTGGAGTAATTGCATAGATCAGAGAAATAATACCTGTTTAACATACAACAGTATCACCTACTCTGACAAAAAATGACAAAATTTGCAATATTTTTATGAACTATATGTTTTATTTATTTTTTTGGCCGGCACCTGACATAAGGAGGGACCTAATGTGTTTTACCAAACAAGGAACATAAGGAGGGCCTCTAACATGTTTCACTTTGTTTTAACTTGCTGCATCCACTAATAAATACTTTCACTTGAACTTCCAATATAAAGAAAAACAGCTAACATACTGAATCACAAAAGCAAGAGCTCTACATTTCTTTCTTAATGAATGATATGGAAAAGAGATATAACACCGTTTTAACACACAGCAATATCACCTGCTGTGACGAAAACTCACAGAAATTCACATAATTTATATAGGCTATATGTTCTTTCTTTCTTGGCTAGCAAGGAATACAAGATAAATTAGAATACCATATGTCTTTTGCAGTATCTAAAAGTAAAGCTTTGACAAGTAAGGAGATTTTATCTGGTGCATCCAAATGAATACGCGGACCTAAAACATTAAAAAACATCTAATGTCATTTATTCTATTCATCATAGGCACATCCATGTAAGTTCAGATCCTAGAACAGGGAAATCTCAAGCAAAATTTTCTATCAGCTACTGACAACCTAGAAAAACAAAGAAGAATTAAGAGTGAACATGAGAGAAAGGAGAACATAGGAAAGAACAAAAGAGGTGGATACCATATTTCTCAACACCGTCCAGAAGCTTCGATATGTCATTTTTCACCAGGCTAATCTGCCGACAGAAAAAAAATAGTGGTAGAAAACTAGTTATCTCACAAAAGAACGGAGCATCCACATGGGGAAAGACTAAACAAAAATCAGAAAGCTGATAACATATAATGTACTTCCAAGTGAAGCATAAGACAACTTCAGTACATAAGCTGACATATTGGTCCCACAAAACTCAATGCTGCCTAGACATATTTACAGACACATGCAATACGGCATGGCTGGCAATCTTTTGTCTCTGCTTTATCTCCTGTATGCACACCCCCTCAAACATGTAAGGGGTCATTTGGTAGGATGTATTATGAAAAATAATACACGTATTAGCTTTGGTACTATTAATCCCTTAATTGGTAGTGTTTTTAAACCTATGTATAACTAATACACTCTATTCAGTATTATTCTTATACATAGCAAACTATGGCATTAGCAATACCATAGTTTTTAATACATGAATAAGCATGTATAAAGACAATATTGCCCTTTCAAAACTTTTTCAAATCCTTTCAAATGTTTTTCAAAGAGTACTTCTGTAAACAACAATTTTTTAAAATTTTAAATTGTCAATAGTCATGTTAGTTTTTAAATTTTAC
>NW_017687650.1:4813-6080 GCF_001879085.1 Nicotiana attenuata | reverse complement strand
GTGGTCTTTGAGTTGGTTTTATCTCATACTACAGAAGAGGAAGTCTAGAATCAGGCTTCTCTGGTTGTAATTTTCTTTGTATTTTTCATATGTAATTTATTATTCCTGGTTTGTAATAATTTGTAATGAACATTTAGGGCTGGCTAGTAAAAAAGGGTTGGGTAATTATGCATGCAAGGGTAGAAAATATGCCTATAGGACTTCTTTTAATTCTACACTTGCAAACTGCATTAGAAAATATGCCTATAGGATTTCTTTTAATTCTGCACTTGCAAACTGCATTAGAAAAATATGTCTATAGGACTTCTTTTAATTCTGCACTTTCAAACTGCATTAGAAATCATGTCTATAGGGACTTCTTTAACTCTGCACTTTCAAATTACATTATAAATCATGTCTCTAGGATTATACTAAATCCCGCTCGTTCAGTTTCACACCTAGATAACCTGTCTATAGGTCGTATTCGAATTCTGCATGCCACTTAGATATCATGCTTTAGGTTCTAAACGGCTAAATAAGTATCACATTCGTAATTTTGAAATCAGTAACATATAGAAATCATGCCTGCATGGATTATTAAATAAAATCTGACTTGTTTCATTCCCACTCAATATTAGATATCCTGTTCATAGGGATTAAAAATCAGTAACAGTAGATACTATCACCTGCAGAACCTGTAACTAGTCTAATTTAATTTTGTCTCTTCTGAACTTCTTTTAATAATCTAATCCCCTTACTTAACAAGGTTTAGTAAGCATGCCTGTAGGATTTCAAACAATCTATTTCGAGTTTTACTGTCTCATCCCCTTCTGAATTGAATAGACATCATGCCTATAGGACTCTGTCCAAGCACTCAGGCAAGCCTTAGGATAATAATTGTAAAACTAAATCCGCTTTGTTAATGGCTACAACCAGCAGGCAGGCTTGATTCGGACTTCTATCTGAGTTATGTAATAAACTAAGTTAGCCTTCAACAATTAAACTTCCCTTACGTCTTTATGTGCTTTAAATCTGACCTAAAAAAGTATGTGCAAGTCATGCTATTTATGTGCTTTTGTTTGAGGAGGTATACTTGAGCCTTATATGCTTATGTGTTCCCCCTTTAATGTGCAGTCTTTATAGGTTTTGTATGTCGCCTTAAAATTTTTACCTTTCAAACTTCAAATAAGCCTAATATCCCTCCCTTTAGGATTAGTAGTCCTAAGTACCTCCGGGACTGATAAGAATGGGACGGGTAATAGCATGCAATAAGTAATCGAGACCAATC
>NW_017687650.1:0-464 GCF_001879085.1 Nicotiana attenuata | reverse complement strand
TCTTTTGTATTTTTTCATATGTAATTTTATTATTCCTGGTTTTGTAATAATTTGTAATGAAACATTTTAGGGCTGGCTAGTAAAAAAGGGTTGGGTAATTATGCAATGCAAGGGTAGAAAATATGCCTATAGGACTTCTTTTAATTCTACACTTGCAAACTGCATTAGAAAATATGCCTATAGGATTTACTTTTAATTCTGCACTTGCAAACTTGCATTAGAAAAATATGTCTATAGGACTTCTTTTAATTCTGCACTTTCAAACTGCATTAGAAATCATGTCTATAGGACTTCTTTAACTCTGCACTTTCAAATTACATTATAAATACATAGTCTCTAGGATTATACTAAATCCCGCTCGTTCAGTTTCACACCTAGATAACCTGTCTATAGGTCGTATTTCGAATTCCCCTGACATGCCACTTTAGATATCATGCTTTAGGTTCTAAACGGCTAAATAAGTA
>NW_017687649.1:5477-6080 GCF_001879085.1 Nicotiana attenuata | reverse complement strand
ACGTACGTTCGTGTTTAGTTTAACTCTACTTGTTATACGGAACTACTAGTCATTTTTCCTGAAGTTAAATATCTAAAGTACATTTTTCTTAATAAATTGGAAATTGGGAAATTAATTAAATCTGTTACGTGACTCATATGCATATTGTGGACTGAGTATGGATCGGGCTGCACGCCGCAGCGAATGATATGATTATATTGCGCTTGGGCTGAAGGAGCCCCTCCGAAGTCTGTACACACCCCCAGTAAGCGCCGTCGACGTTAAATGGATCGGGCTACGCGCCGTAGCGGCCATGTGCATTGCATTGCATCCTTACATTTTACTTGACTGTTATATTTGAAGTTGTTTTGCTGTTAGATCGTAGTAAGGTGTAGGACTGTTAGTTATAGCTTTGCTTTGTGGCATTTCGTGGATTTCTTATCTTCAGACATTTTATATGCTTATTACTCACTGAGTCGGTAGTACTCGCCCCTACTCCCTGCACCTTGTGTGCAGATTCAGGTACACCGGAGGCTTAGCTGAGCAGTCCTTGTTTTCCGGAGCTATTCGGAGTTGTTGAGGTAGCTGCTTGACGTTCGCAGGACCTGACTACTCTTCCTATTT
>NW_017687649.1:0-1123 GCF_001879085.1 Nicotiana attenuata | reverse complement strand
GACAGTCCGAGCGTACTATCCAGATATTGGAGGACATGTTGCGTGCCTGCGTTATTGATTTTGGAGGTTCTTGGGCTGAATTCTTGCCACTTGTAGAGTTTGCTTATAACAACAGCTATCAATCCAGCATTCAGATGGCGCCGTATGAAGCCTTATATGGGAGACGGTGTAGATCTCCGATTGTTGGTTTGAGCCCAGCGAGGCTAGATTATTGGGGACAGAGTTAGTGCAGGATGCCTTAGAGAAGGTAAAAGTGATCCAGGAGAGACTTCGTACAGCTCAGTCGCGCCAGAAGAGCTATGCGGACCGGAAGGTTCAAGATGTATCTTATGCAGTGGGCGAGAAGGTCTTGTTGAAGGTTTCGCCTATGAAAGGCGTTATGAGGTTTGGAAAGAAAGGGAAGCTGAGTCCAAGGTTCATTGGACCTTTTGACATACTTAGGAGGATTGGGGAGGTGGCCTATATGCTTGCTTTGCCACCTAGCTTGTCGGAAGTTCATCCGGTGTTCCATGTTTCTATGCTCCGGATGTATGTTGGGGACCCATCTCATGTATTAGACTTCAGCACGATCCAGTTGGATGAGAACTTGACCTACGATGTGGAGCCGGTGGCTATTTTGGGTCGTCAGGTTCGAAAGTTGAGATCTAAGGACATAGCTTCGGTGAAGGTACAGTGGAGAGGTCGACCCGTGGAGGAATCCACGTGGGAGACCAAGCAGGAGATGCGGAGCAGATATCCTCACTTGTTTGAGACTCCAGGTATGTTTCTTGATGTTACACCCCGTGTTTTCGTATGTAAGAGTACATCATAAGTCAATTAATGTGAGCTCAGAAAGGGAATCATCTTTTAAAAGTTTACAAAGTTAGTTCATCATGTTAATGTGGAGGTTATAAATATTTAAGATCATTAGTACCAAGTAGAAAGAGGGTTTGAAGGCTTAGAAGCTAAACGAATTGAAGAAAATAAGTTTCGTCGAAAGTCGACAAGTTGGAATATTTTACCATGTACTTTTGGGGTTATACTAGGGTTTTTAAAATTATAAGGAGATTATATTATGAGTTATTTTAGTCGTACGATAGTTGGTGTTATGTTTTGAAGTCAAGCGAGTTGTGGAACAAAAGTT
>NW_017687648.1:0-6080 GCF_001879085.1 Nicotiana attenuata | reverse complement strand
ATCGCCAAGGTTTTTGAAATGTCACGGATTTGTATTTGACAAAAAATGAAATGGCGCCCATGGCGAGGTGTATATATTGAGCTGCTTCCCGCGAAAATGAGGGGTTACTATGCCCCATGTGTGATGTGTGGTTTTTCTTTTTTCTATTCTTCTTTTTTCCACTCGATGATGATGAAAGAATGTTATGTTAAGCCATAAGGGTGTATTGGTATTAGGGGTGTCAATAGTTCGGTTCTGTCGGTTCTTTTGTTAATTTTGTACCATATCAATTTTTCGGTTATTCATTATGTATAACCAAAATTAGACTTTTCGAAACCGTCCCAATTATATCGGTTTCTCTTCGGTATCGTAACGGTTCGGTTAATTTTCGGTATTTTTTAAATGTCGTGTAAAAGTCACTAGTAGAAGTATAATGCAATAATATACATACTTTTATAGTACTTAGCAAAACTCTCTAGACATTTTTATATTTTAAAGGGTGATGAATTAAGAAAATATGAAAGATGGCTAGAGTATAGATCCATCAACCACTCTACAATAGCGTAAAAGAAACTAAATAACTTAATGTAAAGAAAATATAAATGACACGAGTGGAAAGATATTAACCAAATTGGGACTGGACTCAAGAATAAAGTCTATAGAAGATTAAATATTCAAAAAGATAAATTTAAATCATATGAAAGGAAATATAATCAATACATTGTAGTTTGCTACTCATAATCGCTATAATGCCTTGTGTCTTGCAAGTGAATATGCTGAANACTATTGATTATTTTGGAAAAGTTTAAAAAAGACACGCTAAATTAAATGCTACCTCATGCTTGCGCCAAAAAGTTTAATTTGAATCTTTGAACTAGGAATATATGTAACTGATGTGAATAATATGCGTGATATATGTTGATTTATTAAAGCATAATCCTTTAACAATGGCTGGCTCTGAAAAATATAATCAATGCCTATAATACAACTCTGAAGTGGACTGTATATAATACATACTTGATGTCTAAGGAGAAGTATATTCAAAATTGGAGTAATAAATACTGAATTTCATTCTGTCAAAAATAAATGAAAGATTTTTCACCTTTAATTTCCTGATCTATTAACAGTTAAACACCAACTCATTCATTAATGCACATTCTTGGCCTCAATTTATCTTCTTTTTTTTTGTTGATGCCTCAATTTAATTATTTTTTACCTATGGTAAATTAGTATAATTTGATGCAAATACCGGAAGGGGTAAATATTTATCCCCCATCCACCCTTCTCTTTTTTTAATGGTTTGCTCATTGCAAGTTTAATTTACTAGTCCGGAATAATTTTTAAAACTGAGAAACAATAAATTGGTGAGAAAACAGAAGCATAAGAAAATTCCAAAAATGGGAAAAAAGACAAGAATATAGATGGTGGCCAAAAAAGGCAGGAAACATGGGAATAGATATAGACAAGCAAAAAGTAGAAGAAACATTAAATGGGGTATATATGCTAGCAGAAGAAGAGGTTGAGTTCTTCATTAGTTTCCATCAAAATAACACATGCATATCTCTCTCTATATATACATATCTGTATTATTATTATTACTAAAATTCCCATTGGAGTATCTTTTTCATTTTACTATAATAAGCTATTGTAACTGTAATGCCTCCTTCCTTACATAGTACCATAGCATTAAATTCTCAATCAATAAACATTTACTACTTCTTTTCTTGCTATTAAATCCAATAATATTTCATCATTCATCATCACACACAAAGTGCAAGTCCTAGTCCCACTTTCCCCTTACCTTATTGATTCATATGAAATTTCCCACATCAGATAATTCATGTACTTCTCTCAAAGTTGAAGCACCATATCTGTCCCCAACTACTGTCCTCTCCAATTTCCAAAATAAGTTGCAGTCCGAGCAGAAAATGGAAAGTCAAAGGACAGAAGAAGTGTCACAAAATCAAACAACAGATGAACAAGAAAACGATGATCTTATTTTAGATCTAAGCCTTAATACTGACCACGGGTCCAAGTCCAATATTCAGACAAGTTCATCATCGGATCCTAACTCTCGAGGTAATAATAACGAAACTGAGCCACGGGTATTTTCTTGCAACTATTGTCAAAGAAAATTTTACAGTTCTCAAGCACTTGGCGGCCATCAAAACGCACATAAACGAGAAAGAACAATGGCGAAAAGAGGTCAAAAAATTAGTTCAGCAGCCGCTAATTTTGGTTATGACAAATATTCAAGTATGGCTTCACTTCCATTGCATGGCTCATTCAATAGGTCTCTTGGAATTCAAGTCCACTCTCTGATTCACAAGCCCAGTAGCCCATTTGGTGCACCCTTGTACGGACATCCAGGTTGGTCAATTCGACGGCCTATTGATCAGCAGCCGGCTATTGGTCGACTTGCTCCGCCAGATTGTTATAGTAATAATACTTACAACGGAGGAACGTCGTCAGGTGGTGGCGCGGCTAGGTTTGATAATAATATTCAAAAGTTTCCTGCTGTGGTTGATGGTATTTCAGCATACAGATGGGATAGTGGTGGTGGTGGTCCTCATATTTCTAAGAGTAATAATCAAGAAGAATTGAAGAAGCTTGACTTGTCTCTCAAACTCTAGGAGTCCTAGTAGTAGAAATTTAAGTTGTTTTTTTCTTACAATTTTTCGTCCTTTGTTTTATTCAGATTTTACTTTCTTTTTCAAGCTTCGTACTAGCATATCTGGTCGGGTTAATTTAGGTCCACTGTAAATGTTCTTATGCGGCCGGCTGCAGTAGTAGTACTCTAGCTGCAGACGACTAGTTAATTCTTATGATGTGATTTGCAACATTTTGGTTTAAGATCATGCTCGAATCTTGCCTTAAATGGTATGTTAAATAATTGAGTTCAAAGTTTACAAGTACAGGAAATGCATGTTTCACAACACATACCAAGAAATTAGCTGTACATTTGGCCTTGGAAATTGATTCTATCATATATGGGAGCTTTAAAACAAAGTCAAATTGTATTCGGGTTCGAGCCGTGAAATCAGTCACTCACTGATACTTGCGTCAGGGTAAGCTGTCTACATCACATCTCTTTTCGGACCCTGCGTAAACGCGGAATAATTTGTGCACCGGACTGCCGTTTTATATATTTCTATAAGATCATAAGATCGATCTTGAACGTGAAGCATATGTCACATGCCGACAAAAATCCGTACTGTTAATGAATTAATAACAACTACTACTTCAATTAATCTTCCGGTTTCTATGGCTGAGATTTTATCCAAAATGGGCAGTGAACAGTTGATGAAATAGACTATCTTTTGAAAGGTCTTTCTCATTGAGTTGGTGGAAGCATGTGGAAAGTATAAGTTTCTGTAATGACTCTAGTCCACGCTCACTTTGATATCTTTTCAAGTCTAATAAAACATTTTTAAGCTATTCAATCACATCAAAATCGTCATATATTTTAATGCTGTAAAATCTTGATTGCATTGATTTCTTACCTAAGAAATCTTTTAAACAGGAACACTCCACAATTAGGTGGGACCAAATTAGACTTTATGATGGATTTAAAACTTAATCATGTTATTTTCTCAAAGTAAAATCCAACTCAAAGCAACAAACAAGAACAACTGACCTCCACTTAATTAATTATTACAAGGCATGATGTGCATGTAAAGATAGTTCATGATTAATGTTGAAGAAGAGATACTTGGCGCGTGCAAGAGAACATCCTAAATTGTCTATATTGTACGTGAAATCCAAAGAAATTAAAGGTTGTAGGGTTGGTGGGCATACTGAAATTATCAGAGTAAGTCAAGAAAATATGTTTCTCTAGTGTTTTTATGGCAGGAAAAACGACAAATAGTTTGAAAGCTTAAAAATGGACAACGTGGGCCAAATCTATGTATTTTCATTGCTTGATTGATGGTACTTTCTTCCTGTCATTTTTTCAGCAGCTAATGAAAGCAATATGTACAACTTAGCAGCTCCTCAACCACCACAATTAATCTCATTTTGCTACTTTGATCCAAAACATAAGCATTTGACATTCTAGCTATCAAATAAACAACGTAAGACTGAAATGACGATGATCTCAAAAAGGAAAAGACACTTGAGTTTATGCTCTATAAGGTTAGAATGGATTAGAATAGATATTTTCAAGAAACTATCTTTCCCATTTTGTATCATATCCACCCTTGATATTACTAGGAGTGTTCTTCAATTGAGGATCTCTTAAGAAGCTGGAGCGACATAGACAGTTAACTGCATTCATATAACTGACCCCAATTTGCTTCTTTTAAAACTTGTAGTGTAGTAGTGGTAATAGCTATTGTTAACTACCGATAATGCCACTTGCACATATGCAAGAGGAGTTATCTATACAAAAAACCAAAGGTTAAAGAATAGGCTTCAATTAAATTTCCCTAGTATATAACGTAAAAGTTTCACACTAAAACGTAGCAATACGTTGGACAATGCATGTCTTTATTACTTTTGCTGAAGTGAAAAATGCTTTATTCATTTGTGACTCACTCATTTTCCACATTCCATACTTCTAGTAAAATTAAATGACACGGAAGTAACAATTTGCTAGTTATGTGTAAAAAGTGACGAAAATTGCTTTCCACCTATCAAAAGGGCAGCCCGGTGCACTAAGCTCCTGTTATGAGCGGAGTCCGGGAAAGGGCCGGACCACAAGGATAAAAATGCTCATGTGATAAAGAGGACAAGATATCTAAATATCGAATGCTAAGAGGTCATTAAAAGAAAAGGTAGTACTAAATAATCAAAGGACATGAAGTAATAACAAGCAACCTGCAACTTAGACTTATTTCATTTTTTCTGAAAATGCTTTTTCCTCTGTTTGGTAGGTTAAGAAACTGTTGAAGAAAAAGGAAATCTCCACTTTCCCTTTCCATGTGCTTTTCAGGGAGAAACTGCCAGTTTATCTGTATGCTTAAATGATCTATAAGTTGGTTGTAGCCAGCCAATATGGTATGACCCAGAGGAGATATATAATGCTACTAGTTGTCTCAGATGTTGCTTTCCCTTTACAAAGCAACTCCCACCCATGACGATAACATTTAGATTAGGAAAGCAACAACATTGAACAAATCAATTCAACCATTAATATAGCACAACAAAAAGATGTTTTCAGTCAAACTCAGTTCCTCAAATTGCAATAAAAGTTTCACTTTTTGAGGGTTTGACCATTTTAAACCATTAAACAAACTCAACATACAGTACAGGTGTAGGTAGTGGTAGAAAATTGATGGCCAGTACCTTGAGACTACGAGGAAATAACAAGCACATTACCCGGGCAATAATTGATCTAGACGACCAATCAATCCCCTCTTCCCCATTACTGGATATAGCTTAGACCATAAAATAGGTCTGTTGAATCAATGAATATATCTTCATCATACTTGGACTCAATTATAGTGAGTGGATGCAGCTAAACAGTGAGAACTATATGAATTACAATGAAAACCTAACCTTCAAGCAAAATAAGACATCTTCTACATAAAGCTGTACCTTTCTTAAATTCTCCAGGATTACATTAATTAGCTTACAAAATGGATAAGGGAATCCAGATATAGAAATAGCACATAACAGTGAGTAGTTTTTCCATAAGAACTCTAAACAAAGAGAGTTGAGTTAGTCTAACAAATAGTGAATACCTACTACATTATCTCACAAGCACGCATACAAACAGGAGTGCAAGAGTCCCACTTAAACCAACATTAAATGTTAAATGCAGACAAGTGCAATGTAACAAACCTAACCTTCCCAACTAAAATAAAGAAAGTCAATTTGACTAGATAAATATCAGCAAACGATTCTGATAATATATCCAATGCATCTTCAGCTAATGCTGATATCTACCACCATTAAAAGTTAAAGGTATCTTGGTTATACTAAGCTACAAACGGACAATAAAGTTGGAGGATAGCTGGAAGGAAGTTTGATGTGGATGATAGGGGGTGGTCACTTTGTGGTTAACTCCATACTTAGCAAGCAATGAGTCGAAAGCCTTGTTGCAAAAACTAGGACCCCCCGATCACTAATAATGGCCCGAGGAGTACCAAACCTCGTAA
>NW_017687647.1:0-6080 GCF_001879085.1 Nicotiana attenuata | reverse complement strand
ATTCTAATCAAAACATAAGCAAGGAGGAGTATAAAATGTATCAAAATCCCAGTTATCAATCCCCCAAACTTAAGCTTTTGCTTGTCCTCAAGCAAACAAAATAAAGACCCAACCCCTCAACGAGAAAATCCAGGACAATTCAGTTATCCTTAAGTGGCCTCATCTAGCATCAATTGGGACTAACAATTTCCCTTAATACACATGAATCATTAACAACATTTACTCTTTTAAAACACCATGGATCAAGTGTGACACAGGAGCATCCGGAGTTGACTCAACACATCAAAGGACTCTTTCTATTTCTTTAGTCATTGTGGAACCCAAACTCATACATCCTCAGCTCTCTCTAAGCAAACCTCACCTTTAGAATAGTGGCACTCATGACGAGGTTAATGGAAATTCACTCATCCCTCTCAAAGAAAAGTCACAAGTCCGGCACTAAGTACCATATGCTTGCCCCTTATGTGAGTCACCACTAATGTAAGCTTCACTCAACTAGAGATCATATAGGACTTTTGTGGAGACATAGTGAAGGCTTTTGGTTCCGGGTAGGCAATGTTTGGTCTAAGTAGGTTCCATCTTCCCTTAAGCCCTTCTTTTGTTTCATTTTGGCACAGATTCCCTTGACTCTTTGAGTCTTTTCACTTCTTTCAAGGGGTAAGAGAGACACACCGTCGCTCTTTTTTATACATTTCAAATCTTTTTTCCTTTCTCAATTTTCCACACCTTTCATTCTTTGCTTTTCTTGAATCCCTTTTTATTCATTTCCACATTGAGTATTCTTTTTGTCTTTTTGCTTTTCTTTCTTTTTCATTGCCTTTCCTTTTCTTCATTTTGTGCCTTTTTACCACTTTGTTGCAATCCTCGTCTCTCCCCCCAAACTTATACTTTTGCCATGTGCTAAGGAAAGATCGGGTGCCAAGAGAGGGTATCTTTTAGAACGGGTAAAGGCTTGTATTATGGTTCTTGAAGGAAAAAGGTTTAAATCCCCAAAATAAAATAAAAGTGCGAGAAATGTGACGAAATGTTAAATTATATACAAACCAACGATGAAAAATCAAGAAAGCATAAAAATTATCAAATATATACAATCATCCAAATCCAAAAAAAGTAGGGCCTACCCCCTCAAATGAAAGCTGGCATTGTTCCCAATGCCAACTAAACCAAATAAGCATCAAAAAAGAAAAAGGAAAAGGATATAGAGACTCCTTATGGCATGTTTGTCTGCATGGGCCACTGAGTGGCCCCTGGGTCCTCACTGTGCTCGGGAACCTCAGACTGGTTCCCTATGGCCTGATGCTCTGCTGCTGGGACCTGGGCCTGGACCTGAACAGGCTCCTGAGGTGCATCCTGTAGCTGACTGGAGGAGGCCTCCGGTGGGTCTGCCAACTGGATGACTGCATCGTCCGCTCGGGGAATCATCCTCTTCCTCTTGAGAGGCCTCTGAGACTGCTCCAGCTAGGGATGAGCTGCTGGTGCAGGGTCATGAAGCAATAAATCCAAAGGCAACTGGTCTGCTTCAACCTATCAACATCAACCCTCAGTTCCTTCACGGACTCCTTGGAGGCCCGCGTCTTTCTCAACTTCTTGTGCTCCTTAGCAAGCTCCTTGAGAGCCTTGCTATGTGAATCAACAACATCAGCGAGCACTTTCTGATTGTCAAGGATTTTCTTCTGGTTGACCAGAATCTCCTTGAGGGCATCCTCAATAGACTGCGGGACCTGCGGAGGTAGAGGTGCCGACTGAGCTTCCACTGTAGTAGTGAGGATAGACAACTTGGATGAAGCTGTCTGCATCCAATTGTTGATGCTGAGAAGAGCCTGGCTCAGTTGGTGAGCAGTCACTGGGTAGGCTCGGGAAGAGGGAATCTCGGGATCAGCTGAAGTGGATGGGCCCGGAGGAATGTCTGTGGAGGTGGAGGCAGGCTGAGTAGGAGCCACTACCACAACTGGCTCTTCAAACTGGACAGTTGGAGCAGTGGTTGTGCCCTTGAAGTTCTTGCTTTTTGGGTTATCATCCCCCCTGCATGATGTACCATGATAATGGGGCCTTCGCTTTGACCTTGATATCAAATGGCCTATTTTCAACTTTTAGGTCCCTAAAGTACATAGTCAAGAAGCTGGGGAAGGGGTAGTTTTTGTCATGCCCACTGCCTACAAGTGTGATTACCCGAGACATTACCTTCCCGACATTTATCGGGTGCCCCGCCATGATCGATGCCACCAAAACTGCCTGGTGAAGATGGAGGGAGTTGTCATGAGTAGTAGGGTCCAATCCGCTGCACACAAATGTTTCCCACCCTTTGGCCTCGAAGTTCAAATTTCTTCTCAAAATATTCACGCCCGCATTCAGCCAATCGGGGGTGGTACCTGGGATTGCCAGATACTGTGCCAACCACGGACGGACTTCCTCACCTAAGTCCATCTTCGCCATGTATAGGGACTCATCCTCCTCCTCAAAACCTAGGTAATCATTAATTGTCTTCCCGTCAAACAACACTTTCAGGTTTCGCACCTTGGTCACCTTGGTGCCCTTTTTGATGTGGGCAACGTTGGCTTAGAATTCCTTGACCAAGTGCTCCTTGGCATCTATACATTCCCCAAAAAGTGATCCCAGCCAATTCTCTCCCTAAACTGCCTCCTCACATTGGGTTTGTGAGGTAACAAATCTCTATCAACAAAACTCCTTCCCGGGATTAACTTCCTCACCGGCCACCATTCCCTAAATTTGTCATAGGCTACCTCACTAGCAAATCGGTCCTGCCACACCTCCGGGTTTCTTGTTCTAGCAATCCCGCCAACCTGAGGTTCACCCCCTTCTCCTACTTCTCCTTCTCCTCCTACTTCCTCATCGCCTCCTACTGCACCCTCTCCAGATAATGAAGTTGTGGGAGAGGTGGAGTATTCCCCACTACCTTTAGCTGAGCCTTCAGACGACCTAGAAGATACATTCACTGACGCTTGGGCAGTAGGGGAAGGTAGAGGAGTGTCTGTAAGCCTGAACCTCTTCGGCCAGTCTTCAATCTACTCTGGCACAGAGTCTGAAGAAATCTCCCGGGAGGGCTCATTCTCACTCCTCGACTGGTCACACGCCCTGTCTGCAGCTTTGATAATTTTTCTTTGGTTCTTGATGTTTTGCCGGACCTGAGGGGTCAGTTTTATCATTTTCTTGCCCTTGCCACCCCGGGAGGACTCTCCCCTTCCTTGTTTTTTAGTACCCTTGCCTCTTTGTTTCACCATTGTCTGCACACAACATTCATTAGACTTGTTAGTATCAGTTGAAGCTATTAAGTTCAGAGTTGCAGAAAATTGCAGACAGTTGCAGGTTTTAAACAGTCTGGACCGTACAAAATGGAGTACGGCCGCACAGAGGTCAATGCGGACCGCACAAAATGGCAATGTGGTCCGCACAGAGGTGGGGTTCAGACTACCAACTCTCTGTATCTATGCAATGCGGACCGCACAAAATGTAGTGCTGCCGCAGTCCCCAAACTTCAGAGAACCAACACTCAGCAGTGCGGTCCGCACAAAATGCCATTGCGGACCGCACTAAAGCACTGCAGACCGAACAGAATCGATCGCGGTCCGCACTGAGTTCCCATAATCAACACTAACTTAGGGTTCCATGTAATTTGATTTTAAGTCCAATTTTACACCTAAGAAAGGTTCCTATGTGTTTACCCAGTGTTTTTAACAACCTAATGCTACTTTAATCAAGAAATTAACTAACCTAATTCTACGAAATTGAAAGAAATACGGGAAGAACAGGATGAGAAACAAGAATAACAAAAAGTAAAAGAAAATAACAAAATTAACACAACTAAAAGGACGTTAATGTTACCAGATGAGAGAGGAAATGAAGATGAAGAATTCCAAGCAGTTAATTTCGAGTAAAAGAAGGATGAACAGTGTTTTTATGATTTCAGAGAGCAAAGGGTCGAAAAGTGTAAAAGGTGGACCTCAAACCCTATTTATAGAAAAGGACCTGGGGCCCATCTTACCAACCCAATGCGGACCGCAAAAAATCGACCGCGGTCCGCACAACACTGCAATTTCTTGAGTTTGAGAAGGCAACCACTGCGGTCCGCACAAAACTGAATGCGGCCGCAGTGATCCACCGCGGTCCGCACAAAATGTAATGCGGCCGCGGTGGCAAACTTCAGAGAGCTAAAAATTTCACCCTTCTTCAGTGTGGACCACACTAAATGTAGTGCGGCCGCATTGAAAACTTCATAGACCTGACACTTTTTTCCACTATGTCCTGCACTGCATTACACAAGCCTGTAACATCTCACAACCAGTTAGTCCAAAATAAATCCTATACTACAATGAAAAACAAAGAAAAACAAGAAGAAAAACACATGGGTTGCCTCCCAAGAAGCGCCTGATTTAACGTCACGGCACGACGCATGTTACCATCTAATCATTTGAAATGAACAAGTGCCACCACATGGCTATCATCAAACTTTCCCAAGTAGTGCTTGACCCTGTGACCATTAACCCGGAAAATCTCCCCATTTTTGTTCTTCAAATCAAGGGCACCAAACGGGGTCACAAACACCACCTCAAAGGTCCGCTCCACTTGGACTTTAGCTTTCCCGGAAGCAACTGTAACCGAGAGTTGAACAAGAGCACCAAATCACCTACTCTAAACTCCTTGCCACGAGCATATTTGTCATGGAGGTACTTCATTTTGTCCTTGTACAAGGAAGAACTGGAGTAGGCATGGAAACGGAATTCATCAAGTTCATTGAGTTGCTCAACCCGGAGATTTGCAGCCACATCCCATTCAAGGTTTAATTTCTTCAAAGCCCACATGGCCTTTTGCTCTAACTCCACTGGTAAATGACAAGCTTTTCCAAACACCAACCGGTACGGCGACATACCAATTGGAGTCTTGTTAGCAGTTCGGTAAGCCCATAGAGCATCGTCCAACTTCTTAGACCAATCGGTCCTATTGGCATTGCCGGTTTTAGACAAGATGATCTTAATTTCCCTGTTGGATACTTCAACCTGGCCACTTTCTTGAGGATGATAAGGAGTAGACACTTTGTGGTTGACACCATACTTAGCAAGCAAGGTGTCAAAAGCTCTATTGCAAAAATGCGATCCTCCATCACTTATAATTGCTCGAGGAGTGCCAAATCTTGTAAAAATGCTCTTCTTTAGAAATGCAACCACACTCCTAGCTTCATTGTTGGGCAAAACAACGGCTTCAACCCATTTTGAGACATAATCAACCGCTACAAGAATGTAGGTGTTTCCGCACGAGCTTACAAATGGGCCCATGAAATCAATACCCCATACATCAAAGATATCCACTTCTAAAATGATGTTTAGAGGCATCTCATCTTTCTTTAAAATTCCGCCCGCTCTATGAAATTGGTCACACCTTTTCACGAGATCACTTGCATCTTTGTACAAGGTTGGCCAATAAAACCATAACTCAGAACTTTTGAAGTTGTCCTCGCCCCTCTATGATGGCCACCATAGGGGGGAATGACAAGCCTCTAGGATGCTAGATTGCTCCTCCTCAGGTACACACCTCCGAATCACTCCGTCGGTGCAAATCTTGAACAGATATGGCTCATCCCAATAGAATTACAGACTATCCCGTTTGAGCTTCTTCCTTTGGTTAGAAGAGAGCTCACACGGGATGATGCCAGTCACAAGGAAATTAGCAACATCCGCAAACCATGGCATATCACTCATTGACATAGAAAGTAGTTGCTCACGGGGAATGCATCATTGATCTCTAGGCCATCACACGGCCTTCCTTCCTCCTCCATGTGGGATAAATGATCCGCCACTTGGTTTTCACTACTTTTCCGGTCCACAATCTCCAAATCAAACTCTTGAAGTAATAAGACCCATCGCATCAGTCTAGCTTTGGAGTCTTTCTTTGTCATCAAGTATCTAAGAGCTGCATGATCGGTGTGCACTATGACTTTGGCTCCCATAAGATATGGCCGAAATTTTTCCATTGCAAACACAATAGCCAACAACTCTTTCTTAGTTACCGTGTACTTTCTTTGAGCCTCATTCATTATCTTGCTCACATAGTACACCGGATGAAACATT
>NW_017687646.1:5640-6080 GCF_001879085.1 Nicotiana attenuata | reverse complement strand
ATAGGGCTTCGGAGGGCTCGGGTGTGTTTTGGATGGTAGACCATTTTTGGTGTTAAGCGCAATTCTGGTGCTGGTGCGTTGCACCTACGAGGTTAGGTGCGCAGGTGCGATGTCGTACCTGCGGAAGTGATTAACGCAGATGCGGACTGGATCTGGGAGCTAAAGGACCTTAGGCTTGGGTTTATAGTTCAGCTTCTTGATAGGGTTATCAATGGTACCAAGTCTCATGCTATTCCCTATAGGTTCATTCTGACTACTGTGCTTGCTCATTTTAAGGTGCCTTTGAAGAAGTGGGAGCTAGCTACAAGCAAAGATCATTTTGGGGCAAAAACTCTGATTGCTTGTGACTATGAGGTTCTTGCCGCTCCTAATGAACCTGGTTCATCTAAAAAGTACACCAATCAATAGCAAAGTCAGAGTCTGGTACAGGAGAGTGAGGC
>NW_017687646.1:0-754 GCF_001879085.1 Nicotiana attenuata | reverse complement strand
TCCTTGACTTTTCTCTATTTCCTTGATAGTTATTGACATATTGGCATTCCTCACTTTGATCATCATAGCACTCATTCGAATAACCACCACCATCATTGTTGTTGTCAAATTGCTCACCATTACCTTGAGGTTGTTGTTGCCCTCTTTGCCTCCTTTTCAACATAGAGACACTCTCCATTGCATTGACTTGGCGCGGGTTTTGGACTTGTTGCAATTGCGCCTTCGCCAATTGATTCATGGTTGTTGTAAGTTCGACAATAGCTTGTCCATGATCATTCAACTCCTTGTGCAAGTGGATGACCGTGGGGTCACCTTGGGGCACATTCGCTCGGCTTTGCCATGCCGAAGACGTGTCAGCCATTTCATCAAGTACATCACATGCCTCTTGATAAGAAAGTTTCATAAAGTTCCCTCCGGCCAATTGGTTCACAATGCACTGGTTCGTGGTGTTGATGCCCCGATAAAAGGTTTGTTGTATCATCACCTCGGTCATTGTCGCTATTAGGGCACTCCTTCACCATTGTTCTATATCTTTCCCAAATTTCGTGCAAAGGTTCCGTTGGCATTTGTTTGAAAGCTAGAATCTCATCCCGAAGAGCCGCCATATGACTTGGAGAAAAGAACTTGGCAATAAATTTGTCCGCCAATTCATCCCATGTGTTAATAGAATGATTTGGAAGCCTTTCTAACCAGTCCAATGCTTTACCCCTAAGAGAAAACGGGAAAAGCCTCAATCGCAACGCATCCTCTAACA
>NW_017687645.1:0-6080 GCF_001879085.1 Nicotiana attenuata | reverse complement strand
TCTGAAGTTTTCATCGCGGCCGCAATGCATTTTTAGCAGTCCGCGGTGAATTCCTTGCCATTGCCACTTGTGTTTAATTACCGCGGTCCGCGGTGGATTTTTCGCGGCCACGGTGGGTAAGTAGCGTGGGTCCCAGGTCCTTTTTCTATTAAATAGGACCTCAGGCCCCATTTTACACTTTTTGCGTCGATTTGCACCTCCTAAAAACGATAAAGTACGTGTTCATCACTACCCAAAGTGCACAAATTCAAACACTGAATCTCAATCATCTGTATTGCATCTCATCTCTTGTACTTCAAATCCTTCCCTAGTCTTTAATTTTGTTTTATTCTTTTTTAATTTGTTAGTTCGTACTTCTTCTTCTTTCCTTTTCTTTCAATATTTAACTTAGGGTTACATAATGTTATTTAGATTGGGGTTAATCAGTCAAACATAGTGATTAACTACCTAGTGGATTGATAATATGTTGATTAAGGCTAAAATGTGCAAAATTTTGAAACCCTAGGTTTGTGTTGCTGCGTACTGCTTACCGCGACCGCGGTTGATTTTTTGCAGTCTGCGGTGCCTCTCTGCGGCCGCGTTGTGTTTTTCCGTGGTCGACGGTGGTAAACTTCAGAGAGGTCGATTTTAAGGACCGCGGCCCGCAGTTGATTTTTCGCGGTCCGTGGTGCCTTACCGCGGCCGCACATCATTTTTTGTGGTTCGCGGTGACCTGAATCAGAGGGTGGGTAGTCTGAACCCCACCCCACTACGGTCCGCAGTGGTGCCTTTGCAGTCGTAATGCTTTTTATGCGGTCAGCTATTTTCATTCATATTCTTCACTGTTTCTTCTGGTAGTGTGATACTAACAAATTAACTGAATTCTCCTTGCAGACAATGGTTAAATCAAGATGAGGTGGTGAAAAACAGAAAGGAAAAGGAGAGTCCTCCCAGGGTATGGGACGAGGAATGATCAAATGGAACCCCCAAGTCCGAAAAGCAATTGGGGAAACCAGAAAACAAATAAAGGCTGCAGATAGAGCTGCTTCCCATTCAAAGGAAAGTGAGTATTTGCCCTCCCGGGAGGCATCTGAGTCTGATTCAATGCTGGAGTATGTACTTGACTTCCCGGAGAGGTTGAGATAGAGAGATGAACCTACCCCTCCAGGCTCTCCTACTATTCGTGCTTCAGTTCAGGTCTCATCTGAGTCGTCTGAGGGCTCAGCGGACAGCAGTGACTATGCAGCCTCTACTTCACCTACAGCTTCGTCACCCGGTGAGGATCCAGTTGATGAAGAAGAAGGGGGAGAACCCCAATCCGGGGGTGTGGAGGGAACTAGAAACCTCGAGGTGTGGAAAAGGAGGTTTGTCAGTAAGCTGGCATACCACAAGTTCCGGGAATGGTGGCCTCTATGGTCGCTTATTATTGAGCGCCAGTTCATAGAGAGGGATCTCCTTCCTCACAACCCTAATGTGAAGAGGCAATTCAGAGAACGACTGGGGTAGGATTACTTCACCAGCAGGGTGCCAGAGGCAAACAAGCACTTAGTCAAAGAGTTTTACGCCAATGTTGCCCACATCAAGAAGGATACCAAAGTGACTACAGTGAGGAACTTGAAAGTGATTTTCGATGGGAAGGAAATTAATGACTACCTAGGCTTTCAGGACTTAGAAAATGTAGCATTGGATGAGCCAGCCCGTCCGTGGTTAGCAGAATAACTGGCACTACCGGGCACCACCCCAGCTTGGTTCACATCAGGGGTTCAAATTCTGAGGAAGACTTTAAACTTTGAGGCAAAGGGGTGGGAGACTTTTGTATGCAGCAGACTGGACCCCACTACCCATGAAATCTCTATGTCAGTCTCCCGGGAGGTATTGGTGGCATCTATTAATGTCGGGAATGTTATATCTAGGGTGATCTTTAGGGTGGTCAATGATGGTGACAGATCATACCCCTTCCCAAATTTTTTTACAATGTATTTTGAAGACAAGGAGGTGGAGAAAAGGCGCTTTGACGTGAAGGTGAAACCCAAAATGCCCTTTACCTGGTATAACCTTAAGGCTGATGACAACCCTAAAGCGAAGGATCCTAAAAGTACAGCCACTACTTCTACTGGCCAGTCTGAAGAGCCAGTAGTAGTAGTCACTTCTTCTCAGCCTCCCTCAGCCACACCAGATATTTCCCCCAGACCATCTACTTCCACTGCTCCAGTTATCCCCTCATCCTCAGCCTACCCATTGACTGCCCACTGTTTGAGCCAAAAACTTGCCAGTATCAACAACTGGATGCATGCAGCTACTTCTAAGCTGTCTGTGCTTTCTAGCTCGGTGGCAGCCCAGTCCGTACCACCACAGCCTCAGGTTCTAGCCTCAGTGGAGGAGACTCTCAAGGAGCTTCTGGACAACCAGAAGAAGCTCCTCGAGAACCAGCAATTGATTTTGGAAGCTGTAGGTGCTCATGGAGAGTCGCTGAAGGAGCTGACCAAGGAGACAAAGAAGCTGAGAAAGACTCGAGCCTTAAAGGAGTCTGTGAAGGAGTTAAGGGTAGAAGTGGAGAAGATGAAGGTTGATGATCATTTGCCATTGGATCTATTGTTGCATGAACCGCCTCCAACAGCTCAGACTGAGCTGGAGCAGGAGTTGGAGAGGGCACCAAAGAGGAGGAGAGTGATCCCCCAGACAGATGATGCAGTGATTGAGTTGGAGGACCCGTAGGGAGGTTCCTCTATCCAGCCTCAGATCTCAGAGAAACCTTAGGTCCCAGTGCAGGCACAGGTTACAGGGATCTAGTCACAGGTTCCCGAGCAATCACAGGACCCAGGGGCCCAGGCTCATGATCCCATGCAGACGGAGGACCAATAGGGAGTTTTCTTTACTCTCTATCTTCTTTTGTTTTTTGAGCTTATTTTTGACTAGTTAGCATTGAGGACAATGCTAGCTTTCATTTGAGGGGGTAGCTCTATTTTGATGATGTTGGATTGTAAATATGATACTATTTTCTCTTTTATTATGCTTTTTCACTTTTGGTATGTATATAATTTTACCAGTTTATTTCACTTTTCGTATTTTGCAACCTTGGTCTATATATAAAGTTACGTTCTGATGTACATATTCATTCCATCTTATGTATATTCATTTAAATCCCCTATTGTACATATTTAGTTTACTTTTGGCATTTTCTTTCATAGCTTCTTACTTCATTTTCGTAGCTTCTTATTTAGAGTTTTGCATTCAATAAGCCTTTGGTTTCTTAATGCCACGGTTCTTTCCAAAGGTGAAATTTGTGTGAACCGGGTGGCTCTTCCCGATGATGGATGGCATGACAACCTTCTTAAGGGTTTGAGTCTGTTTTCTTTTTGTTTTAGTGTAAATAGTAGATAGTGAGTAATAGTGCCTCAAGCAAAGCTTCACTTGGGCCTAACACATTTGCCTTTGATCTTATAGTCAAAAACAAATTGGTGTGTATAGGATGGTGACAGTTGTTATCTTGAGACTCTTGTGTTGGCCGATAATCATCAAGTGGTTTTTCGGGACCATTGTGTTGCTCAAATCTTAGCTAAGGTTGTTGTGGGCCCCCGAATCTGTCTCATTAGCAATCCTATAGCTTGTGTTGTCAGAATTTGAATTGCAAGTCCAAGTCTCGTGCCATTGAGTCTAGAACTTGCCCTGAATGTTTGTCTAGGCGAAATCCTAAGTGTAGTTTGACTTGAGAAGTGATTATAGGCTCTCCTTGATCCGAATGATATCTTGAAAACATCCACAGCCTACCAATGATAATATCCCTAGTCAACCCCTTTGAGCCATAGCTTTTTTTCCTTCAAAGACCATGATACAAGCCTTTACCCGTTCTAAAAAGACCCTCTCTTGCACCTGATCTTTCCTTAGCACAAGGCAAAAGTATAAGTTTGGGCGAAGAGACGAGGAATGCAACAAAGTGGTAAAAGGTACAAAAATGAAGAAAAGGAAAGGCAGAAAGATAAAGAAAGAAAATTAAAAAAATAAAAAAGAATGAACAATGTAGAAGAAATGAAGGGATTCAATAAAAGTAAAGAGATGAAAGGTGTGGAAAGTTTAGAAAGGAGAAAAAGGTTTGAAATGGACAAGAAAGAGTGATAGCGTACCTCTCTAACCCCTAAGAAAGAAGTAAATGACTCAAAAAGTCAAGAGAATGTGTGCCAAAATGAAGCAAATGAAGTGCTTAAGGAAAGATGAAACCTACTTAAACCAAATATTTCCTACCCTGAACCAAAACCTTCATTGTATCCCCACAAAAGCCCTATATAATCTTGAGTTGAATGAAGCTTACATTAGTGGTGACTCACATAAGGGGCAAGCTTATGGTACTTAGAGCCGGACTTGTGACCTTTCTTTGAGAGAGATGAATGTGTTTTCCTCAATCCTCGTTCTGAGTGCTACAATCTAAAAGTGAGGTCTTGTTTAAGAAAGAGTGAGGAGTATGAGTTTGGGTTCCACAATGACCAAAGTAGTAGAAAGAGTTTCCTTGATGAGTTGATTCAACTCTTGATGCTTTTGTGTCGCACTAAAACCATGGTGTTTAAAAGGTTGAATGTTGTTAATGATTCATTTGAATTAAGGGCAATTGTTAGTCCCAATTGATACTAGATGAGGTCACTTTAGGTCAGCTGAATTTTCTTGGTTTTATTCTTAAGGAGGTGGGACATATTTTGTTTGCTTGAGGACAAGCAAAAGCTTAAGTTTGGGGGAGTTTATAACTAGGGATTCTAGTTTATTTTATACTCTTTTTTGCTTGAGTTTTGGATTAAAAAATGTATAAAAGTAATCTCGAAAGCTTACATGTTGTGCTTGTTTGCAGTGTTTGGCCAAAAAAGTGACAAGAAGTCAAAACCAGCTCAAAAAGGAGTGAAACCTGCACAAGTGCCAAGAACAAGTCAAAGCACTGCTGCAGCATAAAATCCACTACGGTTGCAACAGAACCAACGCGGCCGCGATCCATTTAGTACGGTCCGCGGTGGATAAGTTAGAGAGATGCAATCCTGAAGTTCTAAGTAGTGCGGTCCGCGGTAGATTCTTCGCGGCCGCAGTAGCCTCATCGCGGCCGCAGTCCATTTGTTGCGGTCCGCGGAGAGGAGATTCAGAGAGCTAGGATTTTGGATATTTCAAGACACCGCGGCCCGTGGTCCATTTGTTGCGGTTCGCGGTAAAGCCACCGCGGCCGCTGTGCATTTTATGCGGTTCGCGGTGGCCAGATTCAGAGACTTAAAAGTGAAGCCAAAAAGCCTCACCGCGGGTGCATTTTTCGCGGTCCGCGGTACCTCCGTCAGGCATATTTTTGTCCAGAAAATTCGACCTTGTATAAATACTTCTTTTTCAGATTTTAAGGGTATCTTATCTGTAGTTGAGCACGTGAAGGCCGTTTTGGACCTATTTTGAGTAATTTTGTAGCCAGTTCAACATTGAATCTTTAAATCTTAGCTTGTAATTATATTATATGGGTTATTCTTCATCTAAATATCTGATTTCTTCTATTATTATGAGTAGCTAGACCCATTCGCTAGGGTTGTGGCTCAACCCTAGTGTGGGTATTTGATGGGTCTTTTGTTTTAAGGATTAGATGTTTATGGGGGGTTGATATTTGGACTGATTTGTGTTTTCCATGTTGAATTAGTGGTTGCAAGCACTAATTTGTGCCTTTTTGACTTGGGCTCTTCTTGAGAAAGAGAGCTTGAGTCTAGGAAAATTAGTCCAACAAGGAGTTGGGGTGCATTCAAGAGATTGGTAGCCCCAATTAAAGGGTTAAACATAGAGATAGTAATACCCGACTTGAGCCTATATTGCTTGCACAATTTTGACAACCAATTGGTCTTGAGAAAGTCAATTAGGGCAAAGTCACTCAAGCTACCGAGAGGTATTGAATGAGTAGTTTCGTGAATTGGCTATATCGCAATCTCCAACATAATAACTTTTCCTTAAGCTTTAGAACCCGACAAGTATTCACCTAGGAGAAAGTCACTTCCCTAGTGCCTCGTTATCCATTTAGAAAACCTTACAAGCATTTATACTTAGCTTAATTTCGCACATCATTAGTATAAAATTAGAAGTAACAAACAAACAATTATGAT
>NW_017687644.1:0-6080 GCF_001879085.1 Nicotiana attenuata | reverse complement strand
TGACACTAGATGGTTCAGAGAGTGACAAGAGTGGGCTTCAGGCGACGCGGTCGCGGTACACATAGTGCGGTCCGCGGTGAAGGCTCCGCGGCCGCACTACCTTTTTGTGCGGTCCGCGGACAAGAGATTCAGAGAGATAGAACTATGCCAAGTCCCAGCAATGCGGTCCGCGGTCGTTATTGTGCGGACCGCACCAGCTGCCTCCGCGGCCGCGGTCCATTCTACGCGGCCCGTGGAGGCCATGTTCAGAGAGCTCAGAATTGAAGTCAAAGAGCCTAGCGCGGCCGCGGTCCATTTCATGCGGCCCGCGCTGACCCCGCAGTGGCAGTTTTTCCAGCCTAGTATAAATAGAACATTTTACCATTTTTAGGTCATCAGTTATTTCCAGACTTTGAGCTGCGCTCGTGAGACTCATTTTGTAGCCATTTTTGGCATCTTAGCTTCAAATTAACGATAGATTCTTGTACTTTGATTTAGTATTTAATTAATATGTCTTGTTCTTCATCTATTTCTTCATTTTCTCCTTCAAGCATGAGTAGCTAAACCCATTAGCTAGAGTTGTGGCTCAACCCTAGTGTGGGTAATTGATGGGTGTTTCCATCTAGGGTTAGATTGACTATAGGAGTTTGCTATTTGGGTTGATTTTGTGTTTTAATCTATAAATTGGTGGTTGCAAACACTGATTTGTGCTTTGTGGATTTGACTCTTCTTGAGAAAGAGAGTCTAAGTCTCCAAAATTGACCCAACAAGGAATTGGGATGGACTCATGAGAAATGATAGTCCCAATTAACGGGTTAAACATCGAGAGAGTAATCACCCTACTTGAACCCTAGTTGCTTGATCTAATTTTCCTACCCATTTGGTCTTGAGAGAGTCAAGTGGGCAAAATCACTCTCTCTACCGAGAGGTGTGAGAAGGGGTAAAATTGTGCAACGGTTATAGCATAAGCCCCAATTATGTCAATCGAACCTTAGTAACATCTACCCGTCAATTAGCCACCTAGGTGAAGTCATGACCCTAGTGCCCTTCTTCCCATTAGATACAACTTTAGCAATCATTTCGTATCATAATCTAGTTTCAATTAGTAGTTTGATAATAGTAGTTTATAATTGAAAAGCCCAAAAATGTTGGAAGTGATATTTAGAACAATTACACGACTCTAGTCTAGATAGATACCCAGCTCCAATTTCTAGCTCTCTGAGGAATTCGATCCCGACCCTCATATCGGGTAAAAGCTATTGCGACCCTCTCTTCCTACTTTATAGTAGTGTGGTGTTGGCAGCGATCAACTTTTTGGTGCCGTTGCCGGGGAGCTAACGGTTTTGGCTATCTATTTTGTTAGTTTTGTGTGTTGTTCTTCTTTCCTTCTTTGTTATTAATTTGTTTGTGTGATTACTACAGGTACTAAAATGGCTTTAAATGCAAATGACCCTCTTGGAAATGTGCTTGCGGGGGAGGAGGTTGAAGATATTGGTGACGATGAGGTGCCTCTTGTACCTCCCGGACGTGGACGTGGCCGCTAGGCCAATGCTAATGACAACGTTACAGACCCTCCTCCACCACCTCCAAGAGCGGTTCCTCGGGTGCTACCAAATCAAGGATATGCGAGTGCGATTGTCCATCCCAGAATCCGGTCGGGCAATTTTCAGATAACTAATGTGATGCTGACCCTACTTGAGCAGCGTGGGTATTTCACGGGCGTTGCGGATCAAAATGCTTACAAACATCTAAAAGGGTTCGTGGATACATGTTGGGGTAGCAAGCAGACGAATGTGTCCGAAGATGCTCTTAGGTTGAGACTTTTCCCATTCTCACTTCGGGGAAAGGCATTGGATTGGCTAGAGAGACTCCCCTACCATTCCATCACAACTTGGGATGAGTTGGCGGATAAGTTTATTGCTAAATTTTTCTCACTCGGGTACATGGCGGCACTTCGAGATGAGATATTGGCTTTCAAGCAAGAACCCACGGAACCTTTGCATGAGATTTGGGAGCGGTTTAGAACAATGGTGAAAGAATGCCCAAACAATGATATGACGGAGCCGATGATCCAACAAACCTTCTATTGGGGCATCAATACAACAAATCAATGCATAGTCAATCAATTGGCCGGGGTAACTTCATGAGGTTGACTTATGACCAAGCTTGTGTGATTCATGATGAGATGGCGGACACATCTTCCGCATGGCAAAGTAGGGCCAATGTTCCTCAAGGCGACCCTACAGTTTTAATTTGCATAAGGAGCTACATGACCATGGACAGGCTATAGCGGAGTTGACAACTACTATGAACCAATTGGCTAAGGCACAGTTGCAACAGGTCCAAAACCCTCGCCAAGTGAATGCTATGGAAAGTGTTAATTTGCTTACCAACAAGAGAAGGCAAAGGAGGCAACAAAATCAAGGGAATTCCGAACAATTTGATGATGATGGTGATGGGTTTCAAAATGAGGGCTATGACGAGCAGAATGAAGAGGTACAATATGTTGACAACTATCAAGGCAATAGAGGCAACTCTTCAAACCAACAATGGCGACCTCAAGGTAATTGGGGCAACCAACAACAAGGCGGTGGTAATTGGAACAACAACAACCAAGGCGGTAATTGGAACAACAACAATCAAGGCAACCAAGGGCAGTGGAACGATAATAACAACAATTGGAGCAACAATGGTCAAGGGAATTGGAACAACAATGGTCAAGGCAATTGGAACAACAATGGAAACCAAGGCAATAGGGGGCAAGGATTTCAAAGGCTCCCCATGTACCAACAACCGAACAATCCACCCCCGTTCCCTTCTCAAGGATCTATTTCTTTGGGTAATGATATGGGAAGAATAGAAATGATGTTCGATCAAATGATGAAGAAGAACCAAGATTCCGATGCTCTATTGGCTTCCCACAATACCTCCATTCGGAATTTGGAGGTGCAAATAGGCCAAATCACTCAATCGTTGAATACTCGCCCAAAGGGTGCTCTACCAAGTGATACGGTAGTGAACCCTAAGGGTGGGAACAATCATGTGATGGCGGTTACAACACGAAGTGGGAGAGGCGGTGATGTGCATTCCTCGAAAGATAAGCAAGTTGTAGATGACGATGTTGAGTTGCAAGAAAATGATGTTCCTTTGGTAGTTGAAGATGTGGTAGAGAATGAGGTGAACAATGATGTGGGGATTGACATTGATGAGGCCGAGGTGGAAACTCAAGAGGCCGTGAACCCGTCAAGGGAGCACATAATTGACATGCCGGAGCCGGTGGTGCCAAAAGCTAAGGCACCTTTGCCTAGACCACCTCCACCTTATCCTCAAAGGCTAGCCAAGTAGAAAATGAAAACTCAAGAGGCTGTGAACCCGTCTAAGGAGCACATAGTTGACATGCCGGAGCCGGAGGTGCCAAAAGCCAAGGCACCTTTGCCTAGAACACCTCCCCCTATCCTCAGAGGCTAGCCAAGCAGAAAAGTGATAATCAATTCAAAAAGTTCATTGACATGATGAAGAGCTTATCCATCAACGTGCCTTTGGTGGAGGCTTTGGAGCAAATGCCTGGGTATGCGAAATTCATGAAAGATTTGGTTACAAAGAAAAGATCAATGGACTGCGAAACTATCAAGATGACCCACCAAGTTAGTGCCATAGTACATTCAATGGCCCCGAAATTAGAGGATCCCAGTGCTTTCACTATCCCTTGCACCATTGGTAGTGCAGACTTTGCTAGAGCTTTATGTGATCATGTGGCAAGCATCAATTTAATGCCCTTCTCAGTTTTCAAGACCCTGGGTATTGGGCCACCAAGGCCAACTTCCATGAGATTACAGATGGCAGATAAATCAATGAAGCGTCCTTTGGGTATAGTTAATGATGTGCTTGTCCGGGTGGACAAATTTATCCTACCGGCGAACTTTGTGATTTTGGATTGTGAGGTGGACTATGAGGTCCCGATTATTCTAGGGATACCTTTCCTTGCAACGAGGAAAACATTGGTTGATGTTTAAGCGGGTGAACTAACTTTTAGAGTGGGTGATGAAAGGGTTGTCTTTAATGTTTGCAACTCTATGAAGCAACCCAATCGCACCGAAGTGTTCTCATTTGTAGACCTTGTCACAGCTGTGATTGTGGATGATACAAGTTCGATGATTAATGTTGAAGACCCCCTCGAGGCTGTGCTATTAAATCTTGATGTCAATGATGCTGCAAGCAGAGTGGGGTGTGTCAATACTCTACATGTTATGGAATCTTGTGAGCCCAGTAAATTCTCTTTGGATCTTGAAAACCTGGAAACTTTTGCAACCTGGGAAACTCCACCAACAAAGCCAAAAATTGAGAAGCCACCGGTGTTGGTAATACAACCACTTCTTCCACACCTCAGCCCCAAAATATTTAAGCCCGAAATTCTCTTGAAGGATGATGCAACGCCTTCCTTGCAGCATCAAAGAAGTTTAAATGAAGCAGTGCATACAATGGTGGCATATCCTCATAATGTGTTGATTCCGAAAAGAACAGTCACATGTTGGCAAGGTTGCATAGACTATGGGCAATTGAGCAGAGTGCCCCGCAAGGATCTTTATCCCTTTCCATTCATTGTTCGGATGCTAACCCAACTTGCTGGACGTGCCTGTTATTGCTTCTTGGAGAGCTTGATGAGAGCCACGTGGTGGCGCTTCTTATTTTGAAGTTATGTGATGGTAACCTGCGTCGTGCCGCGACGTTAAATCAGGCGCTTCTTGGGATGCAACCCATGTCTTTTTCTTCTTGTTTTCTTTGATTTTCTTTGTAGTTTAGGTTTGATTTTTTGGACTAATTGGTTGTGAGATGTTGCAGGGATTGTGTTGATGCAGTGCAAAAACATTTTGGACAAATTGAACAGTCTCTGAAGTTTCCAGTGCGGCCGCATTGCATTTTGTGCGGTCCGCACTGGTGAAAGCCATGTGAGGTGCTCTCTGAAGTTTGCCACCATGGCCGCATCCCATTTAGTGTGGTCCGCGGTGGACCTCTGCGGTCGCGGTCTATTTTGTGCGGACCGTGCATGTTGCCTTCTCAAACATCTTTTGGATAAACACAGCGCGGCCCGCGGTCGGTTTTGTGCGGCCGCGCTGGTAGATAAGGCTGGGTCCCACTGTTTTCTATAAATAGACCCCAGGGGTCACCATTTACCCTTTTCGGACTTTAAACACTCTAAGACCTAAAGTTACTGTTCATACTCCCCTTGACTGTAATTCTTGCTTAAGATTGACTAATTGCATTTCATCTTCACATCTGGTAATATATCACTCATCCCTAGTCCGTTTAATTGATTAATTTTTTTTTTATTTCATTACCATTAGCCTATAACTTCTTTTTTTCTTCTCGTTTTTCTCCATTTTGTTAGCTAGGGTTAGTTAAGTGCTAGTTTCTGGTGTTCTTGATGGGCATAATGACTGGCAAATTGAGTAGGGACAAGTTAGGTGGAAAACTTGAACAAAATTGCATAAATTAGAAACCCTAACTTAGTGCTCTAAATTAGCACCCTTCGCGGACCGCAGTCACTTTAGTGCGGTCCGCGGTGCTTATGTTCTGAAGGTTAAACTGTGCCCAGCGCAGCCACATTGCACTTTGTGCGGTCCGCGCTGACCCACCGCGGCCGCGATATCACTTTGTGCGGTCCGTGGTGGGGAGATTCAGAGAAGTAGTTTTTTAGACCCTTCCCAATACGGACCGCGGTGGTTTTTATGCGGTCCACGGTGCCTCCAGTGCGGCCGCACTCCTTTTTGTGCGGGCCGCAGTGTACTGTTCCTGCAACCTTTTTCTGCAACTGTTGGATTCTGTTTTGCAATTCATTTTCCACAACTGATTCACTGCCTGTGCTGGTACTAACAAATCTAGATATGTGTAATTGCAGAGATTGGTTAGACAACAAGGTGGCAAGGGAACAAAACAGCCCGGGAGAGGTGATTCCTCCCGAGGGGGCAAAGGAAAGAGAGTAGTCAAACTCACTCCCCAGGCTCGGAAAAACATAAAACAAACCCGCAAGCTGATAAAAGCCGCAGATAGAGCTGCTTCCCATTCCTCGGGGAGTGAATATGTTCCCTCTCAAGACATCTCCT
>NW_017687643.1:5320-6080 GCF_001879085.1 Nicotiana attenuata | reverse complement strand
GGGGGAAAGCTTGGTGCCGCAGTTCGAGCTGCTATGCTCGGAGGCCGAGAATGCGTCGTTGAGGGGCGTTACGGATGTCGGGCTGATGAAAGAGGTAGCCGTGATGGGCTTGAGGGTATGTACTGTTACGTCGGTTCGCTTCTTCTTTGCCTTAGGTTTATTCTTTATCTAATCGTTGCTTTGCTTTGCAGTCTTATCTGTTGGAGGTGGAGAGCATCCGCCGAGCTAAGGTCCGCTCGGGGATATTTTTGCGGGCGCTGGTGAAGTATCGCCGCTACCGAGATCAGTGTCGAGAGTTGCGCGTGCGCTTGAGGAATGATCCTCGCAGCCGGGCCTTGGTCGAAGAGCTGGCGAGGCGGGAGCTTCAGATGCAGCAAATACTTGGCAGGACGAGTGCTCTCGAGGAGCAGCTCCGCCGAAAGGATGAGGAGCTCGAAGCGGTAAAGAGGGTCGCAGCTGAGTGCGAGCGTCGGGGCGAGGCCAAGGCGGCGGAGGCCGCTGCGGCATGGAGCGAGAAAGTGACCGCGTTGGAGGGTGAGGTCGCGGCATTGAAGCTTCAAGTGATGGATGCTTCGTCGAGGGTCGGGGCGTTGGAGGAGGCTATCCGCGTGCATGAATCCCAACGGGCATTGGAAAGGGATGCTGCGGCCTTTAGAGAGGCGAGTCTCGAGGAGCGGATTGGTGTCTTTGAGCAGGACGCCCAGGTCATGGCGGACCGGATCACAGCCTTAGAAGAAGAGAATCAGCGGCTACGGGATCA
>NW_017687643.1:0-777 GCF_001879085.1 Nicotiana attenuata | reverse complement strand
TCCACCAATTCAGCGGTGCGCGCAGGGGGGCGATCTCGCTTCATCGAGGTTCCCACGGAATTGAACTTATTTCTCCAAGGGGAAAGCTTGGTGCCGCAGTTCGAGCTGCTATGCTCGGAGGCCGAGAATGCGTCGTTGAGGGGCATTACAAATGTCGGACTGATGAATGAAGTAGCCGTGATGGGCTTGAGGGTATGTACTATTACGTCGGTTCGCTTCTTCTTTTCCTTAAGTTTATTCTTTTATTCTAATCGTTGTCTTTGCTTTGCAGTCTTATCTGTTGGAGGTGGAGAGCATCCGTCGAGCCAAGGTCCGCTCGGGGATATTTTTTGCGGGCGCTGGAGAAGTATCGCCGCTACCGAGATCAGTGCCGAGAGTTGCGCGTGCGCTTGAGGAATGATCCTCGCAGCCGGGCCTTGGTCGAAGAGCTGGCGAGGCGGGAGCTTCAGATGCAGCAAATACTTGGCAGGACGAGTGCTCTCGAGGAGCAGCTCCGCCGAAAGGATGAGGAGCTCGAGGCGGTAAAGAGGGTCGCAACTGAGTGCGAGCGCCGGGGCAAAGCCAAGGCGGCGGAGGCCGCTGCGGCATGGAGCGGGAAAGTGACCGCGTTGCAGGGTGAGGTCGCGGCATTGAAGCTTCAAGTGAGGGATGCTTCGTCGAGGGCCGGGGCGTTGGAGGAGGCTATCCGCGTGCACGAATCCCAACGGGCATTGGAAAGGGATGCTGCGGCCTTTAGAGAAGTGAGTCTCGAGGAGCGGATTGGTGTCTTTGAGCAGG
>NW_017687642.1:4420-6081 GCF_001879085.1 Nicotiana attenuata | reverse complement strand
GCATGCATCACAAATATGAGTTCTAGAAAATTCAGTTTGGGTAGGCCAACAACTAACTCATGTTTGGACAATTTTTCTATCAAATGCATGCTAGCATGACCAAGTTTCCTATGCCATAACCATGGATCATCAGACATGGATGATAAGCAAATATGACCATCTATCTTTTCAAGACCATCAAGGATATAAACATTTTCATACCTTTTACCAGGGAGGACTGTTCTACCTGATTTGTCTTCAATAACACAACCTGTTTTCTTAAAGTTTACCTCATATCCTGAGTCGCATAGTTGACTTATGCTCAGGAGATTGTAGTTGAGTCTATATTGAGTTAAATGATACTGGAATATTGGATCATACTGGGTTACATAATACTGGAATACTGAATGGGACTAGACTGAGACATGTGTTCTTGAACTGATTATGAATACTGAAATTTCAATTGTATATGGTATACTGAGTAATCTATACTAAGACTCGGGGTCGATCAACCCAAGTCTATATTGAATACGCACTGAGCTCACAACGTTCAGAATGAAAGTCATGAGCGAGTTATGAAGATAGAGAATAGTAGCTCTACAACTATTCAAGGAACTGGGCTTAACTATATTTCTGAGGCAATTAGTAACATCATAAAGAAACGTAACGTGTAGGGAGAATCATTAATATTTCCAAACATAGAGAGTTAGCCTCGCATACCTCAATTTCACCCCTTAGTGCTACTACAATGATCCACAATACTAAGAACCTTCAATCTACAATAGCAATATCAACTCAAAACTTACTTACTATTATTTTACTAACCACCTTCTAGCATCATGTTTTCTAGTCCTCTTTGAATAACTAAAGGGAAATAGAAGATTATTCCTAAAATCCCTCACCATCCGAACCTATCCTACGGTCGAATACTATCTCTTTTTTTAAATTATGTGCGTGGATCACACTTAGGGAATTCATCTATCTTAAACAAAATTGGAATATCTAACCCCAAACTTTCAATACAATACAAAATCACATCTTTGGTAATAACAAACGTTTCTAACTCCTAGGTATTTTACCCTTAGGCTCTTTTCTGTCCAAAGCTATTGTGACCAATATTAGGGTCTGACATCTGAACTATCATCATCCAACTTGTGGCTCCATTTCCAAGAATTAAATGAAGTTGTTCTAGGAGGTAAAACACATATAAATACACCACCATGCACAAACTTATCCTTCAAAGTATACCATCATCTGATAGATCACTTCCTGCGCCATCCGGTGAGTCTTGGTCTTAATCCAGACCTAAAATATGTGAAGGTTTCTCTATAATCACTGTTACTTACATTTTCTTAGAGAACCCATATGCATCACCATATGCTCACAAGTCACCTGAAATATTGATACACTGAAAATGGATATTTGGTAACCATATAACTGAGTACTAGCGTACTGAATAACTATAAACTTGCTAACTCAAAGACTGTATAACTGGTAACTGATAACCATAAGACATCATAACTACTTTTGTACTTTCTGATAAGGTTATGCTTTAATCTGTACTACTATCCATTACGTCCCACTTTTAACATCCTCTCAAGTCTAATATTTACCAACATGTACTCCATAATTATACTCCAATGGGCAATTATCCTCTCTAGGACCTTAGGTTTCTCCTGCGC
>NW_017687642.1:0-1275 GCF_001879085.1 Nicotiana attenuata | reverse complement strand
TAGTAAATAAATAATATAAATGTTAGCCGTTAACACTTTTGTAATACAAGGGATGAATAGTACTACGAAGCGTGCGTGTGTGTGTCTATATATATATATATATATATATATATATATATATATATAGATATATATATATTACTTACGCTATACTATGCACTAAGTATAAGTGTATTAGGTAATATTATATCGAATGTAGCTTATATATATATAACATATATGCTTACGCTATACTATGCACTAAGTATAAGTGTATTAGGTAATATTATATCGAATGTAGCTTATATATATATAATATATATACTTATGCTATACTATGCACTAAGTATAAGTGTATTAGGTAATATTATATCGAATGTAGCTTATATATATATAATATATATATTTATGATGTACTATGCACTAAGTATAAGCGTATTAGGTAATATTATATCGAATATGGCTTATATATATGAAATATATATACTTACGATGTACTATGCACTATGTATAAGCGTATTAGGTAATATTATATCGAATATGGCTTATATATATGTAATATATATATATACTTACACTGTACTATGCACTAAGTATAAGCGTATTAGGTAATATTATATCGAATATGGCTTATATATATGTAATATATATACTTACGTTGTACTATGCACTAAGTATAATCGTATTAGGTAATATTATATCGAATATGACTTATATATATGTAATATATATACTTACGCGGTACTATGCACTAAGTATAAGCGTATGAGGTAATATTATATTGAATATGGCTTATATATATGTAATATATATACTTACGCTGTACTATGCACTAAGTATAAGCGTATTAGGTAATATTATATCGAATATGGCTTATATATATGTAATATATATATTTACCCTGTACTATGCACTAAGTATAAGCGTATTAGGTAATATTATATCGAATATGGCTTATATATGTAATATATATACTTACGCTGTACTATGCACTAAGTATAAGCGTATTAGGTAATATTATATCGAATATGGCTTATATATATATAATATATATATACTTACGCTTTACTATGCACTAAGTATAAGCGTATTAGGTAATATTATATCGAATATACTATACACTATATTTGTAGATATAGTATATTCGATATAATATTACCTAATACGCTTATACTATATATAAGTGTGTGTGTGTGTATCTATATATATATTGTCACGACCCAAACCCCGGTCGTGATGGCGCCCAACACATTGCTAGGCAAGCCCGACCATTTACACAACCTTAGCCAATAAATC
>NW_017687641.1:5378-6081 GCF_001879085.1 Nicotiana attenuata | reverse complement strand
ATTTTCTCTTTTGCGTTTCTTTTCTTCTCTTGTTTTTCTTTTATTTCCTTCCCTCGTATTTTATTTTTAGGGAATACGGTCGAATCCTATGGAGATTGCCTACGTATCATGACCCCGCATGAATCAGATCAAGCGTAGTTCTTGCAAATAAATGCAAAACATAAAGAAACAATTTGTTTTGGGAATTTTCAAATTTTTTATTAATAACAAAAAGCAATTACAAAGCTACTAGACTATTTGCTTTTCTTTCTTGGAAATAGAAAGTACAAAACCAGACACGAAAACTACAGACTCAAGAGTACATCAAGGCTTCAAATCCTGGGGCCCGCGGGGCATCACTCGGCATCGCCGCGGACCTGCGTGCAAGACCCTTTTGCAACTGATCTAGATCGTTCATAACCTGGCGAACAAATATCATCACGGAGGCAAAGAATGTGGTATGACCCATCCGTTCACCGGCCTGACACTTCATGACAATGTAGTTGGCAATGTTTCTGATTCTCTCCCGGATTTGACCTTTCTCTTGGAGTAGCCGGCTTATCTGTTGAGTGCGAGCCTCTAGTACCTGAGAATCCTGGAAGTGAAGATCCTGTAACATTTTAGTTCCTTCTCCATATCAGCGATTAATTCATAGCATTGGTCCCTCTCGGCCTGTAGCTCTTTCTCCGCGGGCTGCCTTTCTTCAAGTGTGTTTATTTTTCTT
>NW_017687641.1:0-676 GCF_001879085.1 Nicotiana attenuata | reverse complement strand
CGGTTAGTTTGAGACAAGTAACAGATAGGTAATCGCACATTGGGGTGTGATGCACCTGTACAGTTAAACGGTTGTCTACATGTCTGCACTGGTTGCATGCGTCATCCCGGCTTTTCTTTTCTATTTTCTCTTCTTTTGATTTCCTCTCTTTGTTTTTCTCGCTTTTCTTTCTCTTTCTATATATTTTTTCATTTTTTGCTTTTCCTTGTTCTTCTGCCATGGTTTTTCTCTCGATTCCTTATTTTCTCTTTTGCGTTTCTTTTCCTCTCTTGTTTTTCTTTTATTTCCTTCCCTCGTATTTTATTTTTAGGGAATACGGTCGAATCCTATGGAGATTGCCTACGTATCATGACCCCGCATGAATCAGACCAAGCGTAGTTCTTGCAAATAAATGCAAACCTAGATGCAAGAAATAAAGAAACAATTTGTTTGGGAACTTTCAAATTTTCATTAATACAAATGCAATTACAAAGCTACTAGACTATTTGTTTTTCTTTTCTTGGAAATAGAAAGTACAAAAACCAGACGCGCAAATTGCAGACTCGATTTTTAGGAGTACATCAAAGCTTCAAATCCTGGGGCCCGCGGGGCATCACTCGGCATCGCCGCGGGCCTGCGTGCAAGACCCTTTTGCAACTGATCTAGATCGTTCATAACCTGGCGAACAAATATCATC
>NW_017687640.1:3352-6081 GCF_001879085.1 Nicotiana attenuata | reverse complement strand
ATATACAGTTCATATTGGACAATATAGTAATTTAAGTACTTCATTAATATTTAAAAGTATTCATTTACTTAATTTTGTATTATTTGGTATAATTTTTCTTCACGTTTCTCACAAAAGGAAATTTAATAAATCAATTTTTCTTCAAGTTTCTTAAACAAGGAAAGTTAATAAAAAAAAAATTCCTACACTTTCAGTATTTGTTTTATTTTGTTTTGTTTTTTGAAACCGACAGATTCACTTGGTTTATTGGAGTTGTTAAAATTCCCTTTATTCTTTGGAGTAGTAAATATTTGGTAAATTTCTTGTACACTAGGAAAGTTAATAACTTTTTTTCCTAAACTATTAGTGCTTCGTTCAACTCTCAATATTTGTTAAATTATCTAAACTAGGAAATTTTATGGTATTAGATTCTCCACGAGCATATTATTCCTTTTATGTGTCAAATTGTGTACCATAATACTTCTATAAAAGAAGCTACAATGTCATAATTTAATCATCAAAGTTCACCCCATTCTAACGTTACGATTTCAGGTGTTGTTTCTTTTACTAATATCAACATCTTTTGCTACTTCGTATTTTGCAAGCACGTTTGCATGTACCAGTTTTTAGTGTTGTATCAATAATTTATTTTTATTGTTGCATCAATAATTTTTTGTTATGTAGTTTTTGTTTCATGTTTTTTGACTTGGGTAATTTTACATCTCACATAATTTACAAATTTATTACAGGTTATTGAAGAATTGCAATTCATCATAGAAAATCGGTTAGACATTCGATCTAAGTCTTATCTCTTAAATATTAGTATTATTTATTTTCTTTGTTGTATAATTATAATACTTATAATTGCTATGCCAGCTCAAGTTGTTTTTTTAAAAAAAGAATTAAAAATTAGACTATCTGCTTTAATTCTGTGTTATATTAATAATACATGATTTACATTATTGCAATTCCATGCTTGAATCACTCAGATTTCAACAATTACATCCGTCCAGGTAAACAATCTTCCTTATATCATAAAAATAATCAATTATTGAATTAGTCACTTTGATAACTTATAAAACTCTTATGCATGCTTTGTTTTAGGTACACTTGCAATGGCCAGTGAAAAGGAATTGTTAGACCAATGTGTCCCAATTAATAGTCTAAGAGTATCTGATTCATGTTTGGTAATACGAGTGTTAGTGTTTGGGAGTGGAATAGTAAAAGAGTTCAACAATAAAACAAATCAAGGCACCCGAAAAATTGTGACATTAGTTGACGAAGAGGTAATTAATTGTTATTTTATATCAATATTTTATTTTATGTCTTTTCATATTATAGTTTTAACCATCAGATTAACTTACAGTAAAAAATTTTACAGGGCACAAAAATTCACGCTACACTTTTCAATGGTTATATTGAGTTGTGGGAAAATTATTTACAACAAAACAAGATCTGTTATATCATAAACGGACGTATCAATAGTACAAATCCTAATTTTCAATCAGTGCACAAGGAGCTTGAGATTGGATTTAAGAAAAATACGTTAGTTAAAGAAAGCAATAGTCACTTTTCGACCATTGATTTTTCAAATAATTTTATTTCATTCGATGAGGCATCAAAGTGCACCAATGGAACAATTTTTGGTAAGTTGTTTAGATTTCATCCCGTAATCTTTCACTATATATACAAACAATATTTTATTTCTATTCTCCTTATTAATTTTTAGGTAATATACATATAATTGTTTTGATATTCTTTTTAGATATAGTTGGAATTTTAGTAGATGTTAAACCCTCCATTGGAGAAGGTTCAAAGAAAAGAAGGGAGATAGTGTTTATCAACGAGATGTAAGTTGGTAGTTTTAGTTCAATATGTTAAATGTTTCTTCGTAATTAAGATGTTAATGGTTTAATATATTTAATTTTAATTTCAGGGTTGATAGAAAGACTGTAACCTTATGGAATGATTTCTCAGAGATAGATGGTCAAGAGCTACAAAAATTGATTGATGAAAAACCTGTTGTTGCGGCATGTGATGTTAGGAAAACATTATATAGAGGTAATATATCATGAACTTTGGTATTTTTTGTAAATTGCTTCCACGTGAGGATAATCCATGTTATTTTCAGCTATATTTTTTTGACATGGACACTGAATTATGCAATCGGATTTCAAAACTGCAAGAAGCCAACTTATCTGAGGAAGTTGTGAAAAAAATTAGGCAGCTAATGGATGGGAATCCTTATGCACAATTTTTTTGCCAGCTAAAGGATCATTCAAGCTTCCAAGATTTACAGATTCGAATTGCTGCCAATGCTACACTGGATCAACGTGTCTAGAACAAATCATCAGTAGATCAAATTGCTGGAATTTGGATAGATGGAAACAATCCAAATGTACATTCGATAGAGAGATTATTGTTCATGAGCATTCCGGCAACAAACATAGAGTCAAATATTATTATGGTTGCTATGACCCACTCCAATATTGTGACGACCCGACCCGTCGTCTCATGTATTACAGCCCCGTTTCTCCCATTTACTGCTTCTTCATTTTTCATTATCAGCAACGAGTGAGTTATAGTTGAATTGAATTGGTTTGGATAGGAAATGAGACACTTAGTCTCTTTAAGGAAGGCTTAAGTTGGAAAGGTCAACCGGACGTTGACTTATGAGTTAGAAGGCTCGGATGTGATTTCGGTGATTCGGTTAGCTTCGGGGGATGATTTGTGACTTGGGAGTGCGATCA
>NW_017687640.1:0-705 GCF_001879085.1 Nicotiana attenuata | reverse complement strand
CGATCGAGGGGCGAGATGTAATCTTCGTGAGTACGTTGGGCCAGTCTGGAGGACTTGAGCCGGATCCTTGCCTATGGCTTGAGCACCGAGGTGCTGATTGTGTAAGCAAGTGTTTTGAACTTATATGTTCAGTATTGCCCCTATTAGCCGGAATGGTGGTTTTGGATTTCATGTGATGAGTATGTTAGTACTGCGAGATGTAATTATATGACTTGGTAGTGACGAAGAAGTCTGCAGGATAATAGATGAACTGTTAAGTGATTCCACTCCTATTGTGGATTGATGTGTAGCCCGAATTATGGGCGCGTGAAGAACATTATCGTACCTCCTAGTTGGGAAGTGAAGTGCATTGCATGCGCCGGTATGAGTTCGGACTCAGGAAGACTAATGACTGAGTAACGTATATGATGGTGAAAGGTATGCTGAAGTACTAAATTGAGGCGAAGCAAGGGTCATCTCCTGCGGAGTGTTCTTGAGTGGTATGGTCCTTACGTGTATGTTAGAAGATCTCATGTATAATTGAAGGGTATGTGTTGAAATTTAAAAAAATTCGGGTCGCTTAAGAGAGTGGACTCAGTTGATGTGGGGATAAATGCGAGGGTTGTAGAGGATTTCAGTACTAGATGATCTGTGTTTTCACAAATTTGTAGATGATTTGAGTTTAATCTCACCATGACATTGTGGCATCATTAGAGTAAAGGTGTT
>NW_017687639.1:4359-6081 GCF_001879085.1 Nicotiana attenuata | reverse complement strand
CGTTGAGTAAATAGTTTTTAGGGTTATGTCGTGCATAAAGTGTGGTGGTTAGTGGGAGGGGGGACGGGGGGAGACTGACGCAGGTTGAGTTATGGATATCTTGAAAAAGCAGCCTTCCGACGTCTTGGGAGAATGCATTGAGGTCATCACAACAAGAATGGCTCGCGGTATGAAAAGGGTATGACATGACTCCAGTTTTTTTTTGCCATATTCTCATTTTGGTATATTTTTGCAAAAGTGGGGCAGAACCTTATGAAGGTTACCTATGTACCTCACAATTGTGAGAATTAGGCCTGCGTAGTCCTGTGAATTTCTTCAAAACAGGGAGGAACATTTTGGAAAATTCAAGTTTCATTTCGCAACAACCGTCTGGATAAAAATTGGCAGGGTTTTTGAGGACTTTTCAAATATCAAAATTTACAAGAACCATGTGAACTCCATTCTCTAACTTTTTTCTATCTTCGTTTTTCTCAATTTCTGTTCCCTATTCTAGAAGCCAGTCAACATGCAAATAGAATCAAACAAATGCACATGTAGCACGTAAGATATAGCAGGATGATCTTTTAATTTTGGGTACACGTGTCCTAGACGGACCCAACCCATGTGTTGAGTCCCTAAAGTCAAATGCATGTGATGCAAACAAGCATACCTACTGAGGATCTGGCATGAAACTATGTTCTTCTAGGGTTATATCTTAAAGGATATGAAGTTCTAGACCTGGCTTACCCTAGTGGACAATTCGAGCCGAGGGGAGCAGCGTAGCGGAAATACAGAAGCTTCACCAGCTTTGCAACTATTCCGTTCTTCATTCTAAATTTATGAGTGTGACTTCTAACAAAAAATAGCTACATGTACATGCGCTTCCAGTAGATATAGAAGACTCATAGAGAAGAAGGGTGGCGTTATAGTTCATATATACAGTTCACACAGTGTCTAAGCGGTAAATGAGCAGCAATTAGTACACTAGCCCCAAACATGTAGTATCATAAAATCACAATAAGCCAAGTATAAAAGTATTCTAAGCTCGAATTCTGAACCCTGAACCAGAGATTCTGGATTCGATCTCTAGCAGAGTCGCCAGAGCTATCACACCTCCTTTTTTCGTGGAATTGTCGAAAGAAAGGCATTTTTTTCAATTTAAGTGACATTATTAAAAAGGGATTGATTTAATTAAATTTTAAGAGTCTCTACTTAAAATTATTTGTGGTGTTCCTTACATAAATCCCAATTCAAGGAAAATTTTGTTCTACACTACGATTCGCAAAATACAAAAGATCGGATAATGAATTTCGTAAACTCGGAAGAAAGGTGTAAGATACTTCTACATTCTGTAGTTTTAGCATGGTTCTTAACGAATTATACTCAGCTTAATTATCTTGTAATATTACATGTTTTAAAACATGTGTATTTGACCATTTACTATTTTTGATTTTATATATTAAACAATTATAAAATTTATTTAGGCAAGTCGCGATTTTGCACACTTGTTATTTTATACAAATTGCTAATTGCGCCACGTGAAATGCACCCTTGATTTACAACATGTTTATTATTATTATTTGAAGTTGAGATGTCAAGTCACACAAATGCACACTTGAACTTTGGAGTTATGCATCACAGTTGAGCCACGGGACCCGAACCCACAACTGTGATAATCATTATACTAATCGCGCCTAAAGCATCTAATGGTATTAATAAGTACTTATTTTCTAAGTTTGAGAT
>NW_017687639.1:0-3659 GCF_001879085.1 Nicotiana attenuata | reverse complement strand
AGATTCTGCATGTTTAATTCTGCACAATAGAAATCATGTCTATAGGATCTGTTGTTATGTTTACTGCTGCATTTTAGATACCATGTTATTAGGATCTAAATGGTTAAAATCAGATGTTATTAAAATCAGTACCCCTTCGTAGAAATCATGCCTATAGGGATTCCCAAACTAAGTAAACAAAAATCTGGTTCGTTTCTATTCACACTCAATGTTAGATATCATGACCATAAGGTTGAAAATCAGCAACAGTAGATACCATCGCCTGAGGAAATTGAAACTAGTCTAATTTTTAAAGTCGGTCTATTCTAAACCAGTGCTTAAGTAGCTTAATCTCTCCTTGTTAACACGATTTAGCAATGCATGCCTATAGGATTTCAAATCATTCGTTTTAAGCTGTGACCACGCTCAGAATCAGCAATAGATGCATGTCCCTAAGAGTTTCCCTAAACACTTAGGCAAGCCTTAGGCAGTAATAATAATAAAAACTAAACTCGCTTCCTTTATTTGTTTAAGTGCTACAACCAGTTGGCAGGCCTGATTCGTGCTTCCTAACTGAGTCGTGTAATAGACCAAGCCTGCTGTAACAACCATGATCTCTTCCCTCAAGTATTTTTAGAATCAGACCTTACTTGTTTGTTTAAGTCATGCTATTGGATTATTTTGTTTGAGGAGGTATATTTGAGCCTTATGTGCTTATGTGCTTCCCCCTTGAATGTACAGTCTTTTATATGTTTTGTATGTCACCTTAGATTTTTACCTTTGAAACTTCAAGTCAGCCCAATATCCCTCCCTTTTAGGATTAGTAGTCCTAAGTACCTCCGGGACTGATAGGAATGGGACGGGTAATAGCATGCAATAGCGATCGAGACCAATCTGCGCTTTAATACCTTAACGGGTGGGAAGGGTAGATATGGATATGATGACCGGTGCGCTAATACCATGTGTAGCCCCTCTTTTGAGGAGTGATTACCGGGTATTGCATTGATGTGATCCATATTATGATTAAACCTAGGACCCCCTTTCCCTTTCTTTCTTTGTCTTAAAAAATATTTTGATTTCTTTTCAAAAATCAGCCTTTTAATAATTACTTTTCCATACTTTGTTTATTTCCAAGCATTTGTGTATTAAAATCCCCTCTTACTTGAGCCTTATTTGTTTACTTGTTAATTGCACCAAATTCACAAAAACTATCTGGCCGGGAACCACACTAGTGGATCCTAAGGGGTGCCTAACACCTTCCCCTTGGGATAATTTCAAAGCCCTTACCCTATCTCTGGTTATCAAAAGCGTAGTTGTAGTTGAATCTTGTAAGGTGTCCTAATACACCATAGATCATTAGGTGGCGACTCTCCAAAAATGCAAAACCCAGTTCCCAAAAGGAACGAGTTGCCCCATACCCAAAATGTCATAAACCTGATTCTCCCGCCTCGAGGAGGGAAAAAAGGGGGTGCGACACTTTATATACCTTGCTATCATGGTCATGTAGTACCCTTTATGGCACTAGTCCATAAATATCGGGTATTTTAGCTCGGGCCGTATTTTATCCCAAGATGACAAACTTTGACGAAATTCATTTTCTTCGATTCGCTTACTCCCTCACCTTCACGAATTAACTTATCACTTGTTTGAAATAGCTTAGTACTTATAATCCCAAAATAAATCTCATTCCTGAACTTACATCGATTAACTTACGATAAAACTTCAACGTATAAAAATGCAGGATGTAACATCTCATTTTTTAGATTAATTTATTTATGGCGTACTTTCACGTACGAATATATGGGATGTAACAAAAACAAAATCTAGACTCATAAAAAAGCTACAGTCAATGTCTTGGGTGACATCCGGTAGTTACTGCTCGGGCCTGCTCCCGATCTCATTATAAAGAACCTCCAAATAAGCCATGACCTATCAAGGAAAATTCAACATAGTGGCAAAGAACATAGCCTTAATCATCTTCTCACAGTCATTGCATTTCTTGGTAGTGTAGTCAACTATTTACTGAATTTTGAACTTTGTGATTCTCTGGTCCCGGTGCATCTATCTGATCTGATGTTCTCGGTCTTCCACCAACTATTGTGCTTGATCCCTCTGATTCTTTAAGTTTATCACATTCCTCTCCAGCTCGTTCAGCAAGTTGTAACAGTGTTTCCTTTCTGCCGTAAAATCTTCAACTTGTCAACCTATTTCATTTTCGATGACGCTCAACACTTTCCTTAAGCCAGCAACTTCTTCTTCATGGTTTTGTTTTGCTTGATCGGCCAATCTTAGATGGTTCTTGAGGTCCTCCCCTAATTGGACTATCATTTCTCGAGCTCTTCCTAGTTCTTTCTCAATTTTTGTTAAAACAGCCACATGATCAAATATCTTCTAACTCAAGTTGACAAAAATTCAAGTTGACAAAAATTTTTTGATCCCTTTCGCTCCTCACTGGTATTCTGATGCTCTTTTGATTTCGTGTAGTTGAGCTCGAAGGGCTTTGATTTTTCAAAACAACCTCTCACCTCTTTCCTCGTTATCTTGCAATTTCTTTTCAAAGCTAAGGACTCTCAATTGCTCTTTAAACTTGCTAATGGTGTCCCGATATTCTTCTTCTTTGGATGTCTAGGCTTGTTCTTTTGCCCCATTCGTAAATTGCTAGACATACAACCTTTTGGCGGGCCTCTCCAGCTCCTCATTTACCGATACCTTTTTGCCATACCATGTAGTGTAGCCTGATTCTACGTTCCCTGTTGATAAATCTTGCACCTGGGTGTGAGGCTCCTAAAACCTACACTTATGCCAGATCGGGCGAACCATTTCCTCTTGAAAGGCAGATCCCCGGCCTCTGTTAAAAGGGTATCAGGGCCTCTATCAAATCACCCCGGGCTTAATCATCAATAAACTAGTGAGATCTCGGTCATCGAACCTTGCCCTTCTTTTCCCAAGTCATCCCACCATATCTGCAGTCTCAAGGGAACCTCATCTACAACCCGAAATGGAAAACTGTGAATGGTGCTCATTCTTCACACAAATTATGACAAAAGGGGTAAAAACCGACACTATTTTCAAAAACAAAAGGGGTGATTAATTTTTGAAAAATTCATTTTAATGAAAACAGTGACAAAAAGGGGTTGTTTTCGTAAATATGACCCTTTAACACTTGAGAAATATTTTTAGGGTTATGTCTGCATAAATGGTGTGGTTATGGGAGGGGGGGAGGGGGGAGACTGACGCAGGTTGAGTTATGGATATTCTTGAAAAAGCAGCCTTCCGACGTCTTGGGAGAATGCATTGAGGTCATCACAACAAGAATGGCTCGCGGTATGAAAAGGGTATGACATGACTCCATTTTTTTTTGCCATATTCTCATTTTGGTATATTTTTGCAAAAGTGGGGGCAACTTTCGTTCTTGATTAATGAAAACATCCTTGGCAAATGCTTTCGCAGTTGTTCGTCTTTCATAAATCCAAGAATTTCACCTCTGACTATGAAATACGAATGCCCCCGACTGTCCCTGTTAATCATTACTCCGATCCCGAAGGCCAACGTAATAGGACCGAAATCCTATAATGTTATCCCATGCTAATGTATACAGAGCGTAGGCTTGCTTTGAGCACTCTAATTTCTTCAAAGTAACAGCGCCGGAGGCACGACCCGGCCAATTAAGGCCAGGAGCG
>NW_017687638.1:5105-6081 GCF_001879085.1 Nicotiana attenuata | reverse complement strand
ATGGGAGAGGCTCAGGTACCTGAAAATAATGAGATCTCGATAAGTTATGTCTTTATTGTGCGATGATGGAACCGATGTAAAATGATCGTCGATGATGTTGTTAATATAATGTAGCGCTCAATATTATTAATATTGACGAGGATCTTGAGCTCAAATCTGTCATGGAATTTGGACAGATAAATGATTGGCCAAATGAAAAATATGCAATGAAATTGACTTTACCTGAAAAATGTGAAGTTGGACGGATAGTCTCCACACCTGAAAGTGAAATGAAAAATCAAGTCGATAGACTTAAAGATGACTTGTGGCACAAAATTTTCGTAAATATCCTGGTATTAGGAGACATGTTCTCCTGTGGGGAATGGAGTCATCAGATTTTGGCCTGACAATACATTTGATATGCATATAATGAAAATTCTTGAATAATTTAAATTGTTCTGAAGCATATTAAGGTTCCCAAGAAATTTATTATATAAATCTTCGGCAGATCCTTATGTAGATTAGAGCGATCATGGCGTACATGATTTATTTTTGTGTCTAGTGCAATTGGTGCACTAATATATCTGGCTAGAACCATGAGTATAACAATATGCTAGCAAGATATAGTTTTATTTCAATGTGGAGATATTGGAATACAATTAGTATTATATTTCAAAAGGAATACTTGATATAGATTTGTTTATTCTAACAAATATTGCCAAGATTTTGTTGGTTATGCAAATGCAGGCATTTTCCTGAAGTTCGTTCTTCAAACATTCTATTTGAATGTGAGAGTACTGCCATATTATCATATTACAAGGCAGTTAATTGTTGATACTTATTCAAGTCATGCCAAGATAAGCAACTAATAAAGCAAGGGGCTCAACACACAACAGGCGTGTGACTTGACTTTGAAGAGAAGATTCCAATAATACTGAAGATAATGTTGTTTGCTTATATCAATTGAAAGAAGGACTATCGAAGGAGACAAAATAAA
>NW_017687638.1:0-914 GCF_001879085.1 Nicotiana attenuata | reverse complement strand
TTAGAAGCTTAAGCGGTAAGAGTTGACCGGAGTTTATGTAGATGGCTCCGGAATAATGTTTTGATGATTCCAATAGCTTCGTATGGTGATTTCAGACTTAGTCGTGCGTCAAGATTTGGATTTGAAGGTCCGTAGGTTAATTTAAAGCATTATGGCGAAAAATTGGAAAGTTGAATTTTGGAAGGTTAAAGAGGTTTGACTGGGAGTTCACTTTGTTGTATCGGGCTCCGATTGCGATTCTGAGAGTTGGATTAGCTCCGTTATGGCATTTGAGACTTGCATGCAAAATTTGACATCGTTCCGGGTTGATTTGATATGTTTCGGCACAAGTTTTGGAAGTTGGAAGATTTGGATATTCATAAGTTTGATTCGTGGTGCGATTCGTAGTTTTGACGTTGTTTGATATGATTTGAGGCCTCGAGTAGGTCCGTGTTATGTTTGTCATCATGGTGGGGCGAGGACAGCTTCAAAGGTTTTTAGTTGTGGTTTTTACTGGCCAACATTGGACAAGGATGCAAGTGAACTTTTGAAGACATGCAACGAATGTCAAAGAGTGGGTGGAATTTTAAAGTAAGATGAGATGCCTCTCATCACTATTCTCGAAGTTGATATCTTTGATGTGTGGGGCATTGATTTCATGGGCCCGTTTGTTAGTTCATGTGGCAACACATACATTCTAGTGGCAGTTGACTATGTTTCAAAGTAGATTGAGGCCATGGCTTTACCCAATAATGAGGACCGGAGTGTTGTTGCGTTTCTCAAGAAGAGTATTTTTACTAGGTTTGGCACTCCTCGAGCAATCATAAGTGATGGGGGGTCTCATTTTTACAATAGAGCTTTTGACACTTTGCTTGCAAAGTCGGTATCAATCACAAAGTTTCTACCCCTTATCATCCTCAGGCGAGAGGCCAAGT
>NW_017687637.1:5199-6081 GCF_001879085.1 Nicotiana attenuata | reverse complement strand
GTTAACCGCAAAAGTTATATCAAGACAAGTGATTTGAAGATACTGCAAATTACCCCATAAGGCACGATATTGAGATGCATCTTGCAACAAGGAACAGTCACCGAATGGAGAGAGTGGGAAGCAGAAAGTGGAGTGGACACAACTTTAGCCTCGGACATTTCTGCAGCATCGAGTATATCAATGATATACTTATGCTGCCAGAGAAAGAGACCATCTAGAGTACGACGTGCTTCAATGCCCAGAAAATAATCTAGCTCCCCCAAGTCTTTTAGAAAGAACCTATTACCAAGCTCTGAGATAAACCTGCGTTGGTATTGGAACTCATGATGATTAAATCATCAACATAGATAAGAAGATAAATAGAGCCAGTATCATCATGGGAAATAAAAAGAGCATGGTTAGATTGAGTCATACTAAAACAATGAGATATAAGATAACTCTTAACAGCAGAATACTAAGCCCGGGGCACCTGTTTAAGGCTATAAATGGCTTTATTCACGTGGCACACATGATTATGACAGGATCGCGAAACAAAACCTGGCGGCTGAGTCATATATACTTCTTCAAGGAAGCCACTGAAAAATGCATTATTAAAATCAACATGCCGAAGACACCAATTGCGAGACATGGCAAGAGAAAGAAGAATGCGCATTGTTGGGTATGTTTAGCGACAGGAGAAAAGGTGGCACCACAATCAAATCGGGTCGTTGATTAAAGCTTTTTGCAATAAGACGGCCTTTATACTTGCTGATATAGCCATTCCAAGTTGTATTTGATACGAAACACCCATTTACAATCAACCAAATTTTTTGAAGAATCACGAGAAACAGAGTTCATGTTCCTTGAGACTTAAGAGCTTTTAGTTGAGCAATCATCGCTGCA
>NW_017687637.1:0-1267 GCF_001879085.1 Nicotiana attenuata | reverse complement strand
CAAGACAGAATACTTGGAGTGTAAATTCAGCTACGTGTCCCAGGAAACGGACACGGGCGTGAGGTTTGATACACAAGTTATGCCCAAGAGAGGAAGTGTCAAGTACCTTGGATCAGTAATCCAAGAAACTGGGGAGATTGACGAGAATGTCACACCTCCATGCTAGGCCAGTTAGGTGTGCATTATTCTTGGAGGTGAGATTTTGGATACCCAAACCCCCACATGTTTTTGGTGTCTGAAGTGTGTCTCATTTAATGAGGTGTAATTTGCGTCTTTGAGTCGTGGTACCCCATAGGAAATTACGTTGGTAACGTTCCAAGAGTTTTGTGACTTGTGTTGGTAGTTTAATAAATTGCATGATATGGTTTGGGAGTGTGTTTAGTGTGGAGTTAATTAAAGTTAACCTGTCTGCCGTCGAAAGCATGTTGGTCACTGATGGTGCATCAACGAGGACTACGGCACTAAAAGGTTTTGGAGGAGTCTTTCGAAACTACACAGGTGATTGGATCCTATTCCTAGGATTCGCGGGTAACAGAACCTCGGGCACTCCTATCTCTATGGAGTTGTGTGTATTAATGGAAGGATTACGAATTGCACTACGTTATTATTTAACACCACTAAAAATCAACATGGATGCGACAGAGGTAATTTCTATATTACGATATCATAACTACCATTACTCATCTATCTTGCATGAATGCAGGTACTTGCTGAACCAACTCGGTAATCCGTCAATACAACATGTGTACAGGGAGCAAAATAGCATCGTTGATGGCCTTGCAAAATATGGGCACCACGTATTGGGTGTGTACGGGGGGGCAACTCACTATTATCGAGCATCCACAACCTTTTGGAACACCAATTACGGAATGATCAACGGGCAATACCAACGCGTAGATGCGTTCCAACCACTACTACTATCCCATCTTTTTGTATGCCAAGTAGTACAACCACACTTAGTGGTTCAGAATATGTACTAGACTACTTTTGTAACAATGTACCAGGTGGTTACTGAATGGAAGGGAGGTAATGTGATGCCAAAGCCCTCCTCAGACCTCACTTATAGGATTTTACTAGGTTTGTTGTTGTTGTTGTTGTTGGTTTTCCTGTCCCGATACCATAAAGAATATGAGAGTCATAAAATGTTTTCTCATTTATCTACTGAATAATGATGTTGCTTTTATACAGAGAAATAGCTATCAAAAATAGGAAAAAGAATAAATCAAATAACTTGATTACAGCAATTACAATCAAAGAGAATCAATAG
>NW_017687636.1:0-6082 GCF_001879085.1 Nicotiana attenuata | reverse complement strand
GCAGAAGCGGGACCGCAGAAGCGGTCCCTTGTCCGCAGAAGCGGAAATGCCTGTGCAGATATAGAAATTTCGAGGGTTTGATTTCATAAGTTAGAAAAATCAATTTGAGCTCGGGGAAGGGCGATTTTCAGAGGGTTTTGAAGAGGAGATTATTGGGTAACGTTTCTTTAATCCCTTCTAGTTATATTTCATCATTTTGTAGTTAAATCCATCATTAAAATTCGAATTTGGGATCAAAATTGGAAGAATTTGGTTAAAACTTCATAGGCTAAACTATTGGGTTTTGAGTGGGTGTTTGACCTCCGATTTGGGAGATTTTTATATGGTTAGACTCGTGAGAGTACGAGGGTTCTGAAAATATAAAAATTATTTGAGTCCGAGACGTTAGCCTGAAGGGCATTTTGGTCATTTCACCTAATTTCACGTTGTAGCTTTGAATTAAATAGCAAAACCAGTTTTTTGCGATGTTATTTACAATGTGTAATTGAATTAAATAGATTTGGGCCATTTGGAGTCGGATACTCGTGGCAAGAGCGTGGTTTCTAGTTGATAGTGAGCCGGTTCGAGGTAAGTGGCTTGTCTAACCTTGTGTGGGGGACCTCATTCCCTTAGGACATGATATTTGATATTTGAAAGCCTTGTACGTGAGGTGACGAGCGCGTACTTGAGCTAATTGTTGGAAATCCGTTTTTACTTGAAGTTTTTAAATTGCGCTTTTCTTGCTTACTTGTTTATTTTGATTGTAAGCTTATCCTATGCTAGTTTAGAGAAGCATGTTTAGTTGACTTACTTGCTTAAGTGCTTAAACTGCCTTGTTTGTACTCCGTGGAGCATATTAGGCTAGGATTTCTGTTACTTGTTCTGAGTTTAGCATTTATCCTATTGCGTTGGGCTGTTATTGTGTATTTTAAATTGGGACTACGGGATGGCATCCTGGGAGATCCCCCTGTACTTGTTATGTTCTGGATTGAGGTGCGGGATACCAAGAGATCCCTCGTGTAAATGATGAGGATACCCAGAGATCCTCGGGATACCAAGAGATCCCTAGTGTATATGATGAGGATACCAAGAGATCCTCGGGATACCAAGAGATCCCCGGCTATTACTTCCTGTTGTGAGCAGTATTCCTTATGTTGTATTGTTTCTGCTTCCTATTACTGTTTTCCCTTATTTATCCTGTTTAGATTCTCGTTGTAGACTTTATCTATACTGTCTTTATTATTCTATCATATATTATGTTTATCTCAGTAGGGCCCTGACCTTCCTCGTCACTACCCAACCGAGGTTAGGCTTGGCACTTACTAAGTACCGCTGTGGTGTACTCATGCCCTTCCTGCGCATGTTTTTCATGTGCAGATTATCCAGGTACCTCTACTCAAGCGCATTATCCTTGAGGCGAGGAGATACATGGAGACTTCGAGGTATATCTGCCGCGCTCGCAGACCAGGAGTCTCTATTCCGTTCCAGCTTTACTATTTAGTTTATTTCTTTTCTCTCAGTTGTTTAGACATTCTAGAGTTAGAGTAGGGTACTATGTTTTTGTTAGCCTGTGGTTCCCGTGAGTTTCCGGGTTTTGGGATTTAGTTGTAGACTTCCGCATATCTTTAGAGTTGTATAGGCCGGGCGGTCTTATATACAGTTGTTACTTTCATATGTTCAGTTTTAGTTAATTATTCCGCAAGTTAAATTGTTATTTTCGCACTGTTAGGCTTACCTAGTTGTAGGAACTAGGTACCATCACGACATGTTCATGGAGGGTGAACTGGGGTCGTGACAAGTTGGTATCAGAGCTCTAGGTTCATAGGAGTCACGAAACACAGGCCGGTTTATTAGAGTCTCGCTGATCGGTTCGGAGACGTCTGTATATCTACGAGAGGCTATGTAACCGTTAGGAAAATTCCACTTTATTTCATTCCTTATCGTGCGTCATTTATTCAGTTTGGAGCCTATATCATACGTTCTTTTTGCATCCATTCGTGTATTGAAATTGCACACTCGGTATCAATTATGCGCCGACAGTTTGTGATGCTACAGAAGGATTATAAGGGAGCCAAGAATTTTTTCAACCATTGTTACCGCGTGTCATCCATATCGATAATGCAGAAGTATTGAGAGATCATTCAATTGTGCACATGGGGGTGCAATAGGTTCTGACATCTGGTTGATAAGTACGGTCTTAAGAAGGTTTACTTAATTGCCTAATCGTCGCAGTAATGGTAGAGTCACTAGGTGGACGTAGATCTGAAGATAGTTGGTGGTAATAGAGACTAAGTGGTTCGTATGAGATGTCTACTTAGTGAAGGGTACAACTAGCAACCGAGATACTAGAGGAAGTGAGTTTAACTGTCCTAAGAATGACATGTGCCAAACGAACAGCTTGCGGTGTCTTATGATGGTGACGTACGAGCGATAAAGGTTAGAATTGTGGAGTATCGGGATGTATCTTATGGCTTTGCACCAAGTGAAGGGAGTCCACTATCAACGATCAAATTATGGGTTTTGTGTCATATCAGATTTGACCTGAGATGTATTTATATGATATTCAAAAGTTCTCTTAATATGCTCCACTCATGAGCGAGCTTTGTAATCTTGGAATCTACTTATGTGAATACACACGTTGAGCTATTATATGGAGATAGCTATTTCTATCATTATGTGTTGGTAACTAAGAATAGCTATGAGGCTAAAAGTGACTTTTTATTACTTACTACAGTGGGTTTTGATGTGATTTCAGGATAACTAAATTCAATCGTGAATTATATGCCCTATCGGTATGAGGGTTCATTATATGTTGTGATTTTGTTTGACAAAATTATTTAAAAGAAGATAGAAAGGAAATGATGTGAAATTTTTTTCAGTTGGCACAATGTGCAAACACTTGTGATTCAGAGTTGAGGACGAGATCCTCTCATTTTTATATGATGTGAAATATTTTAAACCGGGCTACAAGTTGCGGTGGATGTTATATAAGGACGTGGTCCTGGTGGTGAAAAGTATGTGTTAAAAATTCTCCTTTTATGAAATTAAAAATTTTGTACTATATTTTAAATGGGAGTCATGCCCGTTAGGCTTATTTGACAATTCTTGTGTATTTTCTGTTCATATTCAGCCATTTTTGTGTGGTAAGCGTTGAGTTTTAGCCTACGAGATGGGTGCCTAAGTGGCGATAAATGTGACTCGTTAATTCGGTTAAGTAATTATGAGGTCTCCATGCCTCGTTGTGAGTAAAGTGGAGGTATGAAATGAGATGTTTGTTAACATAAGGTTAATTGGCAATGTTGTGATTTATGAACAACTATTATGGCCAGAAACGTGGTTATGGGCATACAGATGATGTGTCTCATGTCTAGATATCAGTATGATAATGTGATGCTTGTAATGCTGAGATTAGTGTTATTGATATATACATTGTGGATGTGCTGTTAGGAGTTGTTTTGGTGTTACTCTGGCAGGTGGATAGGCCCAATTACAGGGGTAGCTCTGCCGAAATTTCTGGAAAAAAAAAATTGGGAGTTAGAAAGAAAAATTTGAGACCTTAAGATGTGCGAAGGAAGAGATAAGCTACGTTGTGTATTTGAGGACGAATAGCCCTAAGTGTGGGAGAATGTAACATTCCGGAGAAAACAATTTCGAAGTATTTAAGCGCTATTAAAAGTTGAAGGATCAGTTACAGGAATTGCTTGGTAAGGGTTTTATTCGACCCAGTGTTTCACCGTGGGGTGCTCCTGTCTTGTTTGTGAAAAAGAAGGATGGTTCTATGCGTATGTGTATTGATTATCGCCAGTTGAACAAGGTTATAGTGAAGAACTGTTATCCTTTGCCTCGTATTGATGATCTGTTTGACCAGCCTCAAGGCGCACAGGTGTTTTCTAAGATTGACTTGCGCTCAGGCTACCATCAGTTGAAGATTCGGGAGCCAGATATCCCGAATACTGCCTTTAGGACTTGGTATGGTTATTACGAGTTCCTTGTTATGTCATTTGGGCTGACCAATGCCCCAGCAGCTTTCATGCATTTGATGCACAGTGTATTCAGACCATATCTTGACTCTTTCGTTATTGTTTTTATTGATGAATTCTGGTGTATTCCCGGAGTCAGGAAGATCATGAGCAGCACCTGAGGACCGTGCTTCAGACCTCGAGGGAGAAGAGGTTATATGCAAAGTTTTCAAAATATGAGTTTTGGCTAAGTTCTGTGGCATTCTTAGACCACGTGATTTCGAGTGAGGGTATTTGGGTGGATCCGAGGAAGATAGAGGCCGTACAGAGTTGGCCCATGCAGTCCTCAGCTACAGAGATTCGCAGTTTCCTTGGTTTGGCGGTCTACTACCGTCGTTTCGTGGAGGGATTTTCATCGATTGCGGCCCCTATGACTAGATTGACCCGAAGGGTGCCCCATTTCAATGGACAGAGGAGTGTGAGGCGAGCTTTCAGAAGCTCAAGACAGCTTTGACTTCAGCCCCAATCTTGATGTTGCCTACCGGTTCGGGGTCTTATACTGTCTATTGTGACGCCTCGAGAGTTAGCCTTGGAGCGGTGTTGATGCAGGACGGTAGGGTGATTGCCTACGCGTCCAGATAGCTGAAGATACATGAGAAGAATTACCCTGTCCACGACCTTGAGTTAGCTGCCATTGTTCATACCTTGAAGATCTGGCGTCATTATTTGTATGGTGTGCCTTGTGAGATCTATACTGATCATCGGAGCTTGCAGCACTTACTCAAGCAAAAGGATCTTAATATGCGTCAGAGGAGGTGGTTAGAGTTGCTGAAGGATTATGACATCACTATCCTATATCACCCGGGCAAGGCCAATGTGATGGCGGATGCCTTGAGTCGCCGGGCGGAGTGTTTGGGGAATTTGGCATATTTACCAGCTTCAAAGAGGCCTATGGCGATGGATGTTCAGGCCTTAGCCAACCAGTTTGTGAGATTGGATCTTTCAGAGCCCAGTCGGGTTCTAGCTTGTGTGGTTTCCCGGTCTTCCTTATTTGATCGTATCAGGGAGCAGCAGTATGAGGACCCACATTTACTTGTCCTTAAGGACAAGGTTCAGCATGGAGATGCCAGGGATGTGACCATTGGAGATGACGGGGTATTGAGGATGCAGGGCTGGATTTGTGTGCCCAATATTGATGGGGCTTCGGGAGTTGATTCTAGCAGAGGCCCATAGTTCGCGGTATCCCATCCATCCGAGTGCCACGAAGATGTATCAGGATTTGAGGCAGCACTACTGGTGGAGGCGGATGAAGAAAGATATAGTTGGTTATGTGTCTAGATGCCTCAACTGCCAGCAGGTAAAGTATGAGCACCAGCGCCCGGGTGGGTTGCTTCAGCAGATAGAGATTCCGGAGTGGAAATGGGAGCGCATCACCATGGACTTTGTATCTGGACTCCCACGGACCTTGAAGAAGTTTGATTCCATTTGGGTTATTGTGGATCGGCTGACCAAGTCCGCTCATTTTATTCCTGTGTGTACCACTTATTCATCGGAGCGGTTGGCGGAGATTTATATCCGGGAGATCGTCCGTCTGCAAGGTATTCCAGTTTCTATCATTTCGGACAGAGGTACTCAGTTTACATCACGGTTCTGGAGAGCCGTGCAACAGGAGTTAGGCACTCGTGTGGAGTTGAGCACAGCATTTCACCCCCAGACGGACGGACAGTCCGAGCGCACTATTCAGATTCTTGAGGATATGCTCTGTGCGTGTGTGATTGAGTTTGGAGGGTCTTGGGATCATTTCTTGCCACTGGCGGAGTTTGCTTACAACAATAGTTATCAGTCCAGCATTCAGATGGCACCGTATGAGTCTTTATATGGCTGGAGGTATAGATCCCCGGTGGGATGGTTTGAGCCGAGTGAGGCCAGGCTATTGGGCACAGAGTTAGTACAGGATGCATTGGAGAAGGTTAAGATGATTCAGGGTAGTACGTACCGTACCCGTAACGACCGACCCGTACGTTACGTAAGTAAGTAAAGGAAAGGTTAACGGTTACCGGGACGGTAAAGTAAAAGGGTTAACGGGTTTCGGTAGTAGTTTTCGTTTACTAATTAATTAGGTTTGGGGTTTGGGTAGGACGGGG
>NW_017687635.1:0-6082 GCF_001879085.1 Nicotiana attenuata | reverse complement strand
TGTGGAACAAAAAGTAAAAAAGGTAGATTTGGCAAGTCTTGACACATGAGTCACATATTCATTTAATACAAGAAAGTCATTTTAAGTCTTAAGCACATAAGTCACATATCCATCTAATGAAAGAGAGTCATTTAAGTCTTAAGAACGTAAGTTTCTTCAAATGAATTCATATGTATCCTATAAATCAAATTGACTCTCATATAGAGATTGGCTGATCGTGAGTTCTTTAAATAGCAAAACAAATCCGTACCAAAAATTGATAATGTTGGTTGATTGATTTCGTACAGCGTGAATTGTAAATTCTAAGAGAATCAGTTCAGGTATGTTAAGGCTATCCCTTCTTTCTTTTTGGCATGATCTATACGAAACTAACGAAACGAGCAAATGCACAACTTCAATAAATGATTCTATTCATAGAAGTATTAGAGATGCATATGTTCTTGAATTCCCATATGTCTTATTATTTTATCGTATGTTCATGGTCTTAGAAAATAAGTAAGTTGATAATGTTTGTTACATGATATTAATCAGAGGTATAATGGTCTTATGACGTTTCAAGAGATTTTGTTGACGTACTTATAATGCATTACATTTATTTATGCATGTATATTGACCCATGACTAGATGGTGCTATATACGCGTATATATGGGATATGGAAAAAGGTTACGGCGTTATATGAGCACCACCACCTGATCAGCTGGTATGCGTTGATGATTTTGCTCACAGTGGCCAAGATGATATGATGGGATGCCCTTAGAGGTATGATGATGTTATGAAACATGTACCTATGCACGACATGACATTCATATGCATATGCATGACACTATAAGTATTTCATGATTTACAAAGTTATCCAGACTTATAGGTTGATTCATTTACTCGATATTTCTTCCAGGTCTGTTATGTACTTATTTATGTGCTTTACATACTCGGTATATTATTCGTACAGACGACCCTTTTGCCTAGGGACGCTGTATTTCATGCCCGCATGTCCGGATAGACAGGTCGAGAGTCCTCCAAGTAGGCTATCTTCTCAGCGGAAGATGTTGGTGCGCTCCATTTGCTCCGGAGTTGCTTGTTTGGTCAGTATGATTTCGACGCGTATTGTTTGGTATGGCGGGGCCCTGTCCCGACCTTTATGATAAGTGTGTACTCTTAAAAGCTTGTATACAGATGTCATATATACGAATACTTGTATGGCCTTGCCTGCCTATGTTTTGAGTTTACAAATGATCATATTGTCCTTATAGGCCCGTATATCATATGTATAAGTTTTTATATCAGGTTGGGTCGTCCTATATTGAGTATTCCCCTGTGTTATTCCGGTTAGCCTGTGACGGCCCGTTTGGCCCATTTTCCAATGGAAGTACGATAAGAAATATAAGTTATGTTGGTACTCGATTGAGTAAGGTACCGGGTGCCTGTCGTGGCCCATCGGTTTGGGTCGTGACAAAAGTGGTATCAGAGCAGTTCTATCCTAGGGAGTCTACAAGCCTTGTCTAGTAGAGTGTTGTTTATGGGTGTGTCGTGCACCACACTTATAGGCAGGAGGCTATAGAGCATTTAGGACTGTCACTCTTTCTTCTTACTCTAGATCGTGTGGTAGAGCTCACTTCAGGAATTCAAATTCCTAACTTCTATTTTATTTGTAATAAGGCGGTACTTAAACCCTGAAAGACAGTTGGTAAGAGATTGAATGTGGCTATGGAAGATTTGAGTCAGAGGAACTCGATTTTTCATGATGCTTATGATGAATAAATGTAAGGTCTTCAGTAGATCATGTGTATACTAAGACATGTAAGCCTTTTGATAAGGAGCGTTAAGGCAAGAATATCTATCCACCCCTATGGTGAAAGGAAATGAGAGATTCAGAAGATAGATACAAGTTTCAACAAGTAAAAAAAGCAAGATGAAGAAGGGTACGAGACACCCAGTTAATGAAGATATTCAGTATTTACAAATTCAAGTTGAGAAATATAAGCCTTTTGAGTTACCTTTAACAATAACAAAGGTACATACAATTGGTCATACCCATCTCATTTATGTCCTATGGAAGCTAACAGAAGTAGTATAAGAGAAGGACAGGATATCCAAATCCGGCTACGGTTAGAGTAATCCAAAATGGTGAATGGAATGTTTGTGTTAGTTGACATTTCCAAGGATAGTGCAAATGTGCTAATAGATCTCCTTGTGAGACACCCAGATGGTGCACTCTAAAATAGTACAGCTAGATATGAGTACTACAAAATTAGGCATTGGAAGCCTGAAAAGGGATAAATATTACCTTAGTTTGGCTCTCGTCCCTAGTAGAGAGAGAATGTTAGGTGACCCGTAGAGCCAGTGGATGGAGCAAGGGGAGCTAAAAGCAAAAGAATGTCTTGTTGAGGTTTTAAGAATGAAGTGACAGACAGAAATATCAGCGGGAAATAAGAAGAGAGTTAATGAAGTGTTATGAGTAAGATGTGAAACATGGATGACAACGGTAGATAAAAAAAATGACAGTACTACAGAGTCTATAGTCAAGTGAAGGAAAAGACGAGAGGTGACAGGCCCTGAGACAACAAAAGAGTATAGGCCATAAAGTCATATACTCATTTTGAGAAATAAGTTCGTGACTCCAATGCGACTACCAGAAGGAAAAGTTAGACCCCAGAGTAATAGAAATCAGTATGGGTTATGGAACAAGATAAACTTAACATGAATTAGGGACAGAGTGATTTGATATGGTTGAAATCATGAGAATTTCAGATTTCGTTCTGGCGATAATAGAATGGACAACAGAACAAGATTCATGAGAAAGTCGGAGGATGGTCATTCAGGAAGACGCTACCCTAAAGCAAGAAATGTGAGCAAAGTTAAGCTTAAGGGACTATATGTGCCAGTTACACTAAGTGTCACCCTCGCGAGTAAGGAAATTTGTTATCCTTGGTACAGAAGGATTACTGCAAAGCTAGTAAGGGTCATCGAATGTGAAAGGACCCAAAGATGAAGAGGTAAAACATTTATACGTAGATCATCATAGAACTAAATGTCAGTACTCCCCTAAAGGGGGAAATATGGAGTGATGTGGCATTAAGTCAGAACTAAGTGGTTCTAGTAACTATGGAATGGTAAAGGAAGAATGCGATAAAAATGAGAAAAGGATGAGATTGCACTTTTTCAAATCCTACAAATATGCTACGATTCTAGAACATTATGCAAACACGATGTCAAGGAGAGGATGTAAGGGTTCCTGCCCCAGATGTTATTGATAGATAAAGAGCTAGTGCGGGACGTAAGTTACGACAAAGGAAATTACCCAAGATATATTACGCGAAATATTGATATGAGAATGGGCCAACGAGTAGTTAGTAGTTGATCTAGGAAGAGCCTTGTCATGGCTAGACAAGAGGATGCCGAAAAATCAGCAGGTTGTATAAGATAAACATAGTAAAACCCCAACAAGGGGAATTCAATCACGCAGATATGATACCGTATGAGTGTTACGGAAATAAAAGAGAGTGACACTGTGAAAACAGTCAAAATATCAGTTTAGGAGCAACCCTACAAGCACAAAGGTGTGAAGGTAAGAAATTACGGATAATTATAGGCGAGGAAGGACATCAATAATTTCGTCAAGTATACGATGTAATAAGCTCGCAGCTTTACAAGAGTCAGAGGGTCTTCCCTAAGTACTACAACGAAAGGATAGCTGAGAAAATAAGAAGAAGGCTTCAACCTAAGCACAATGACCTAAAGAAGAAATAATCTTGTAACAACAGTCTTACAACAACATTGTACGCACTCTATAAGAAAGTGGCACCTATCATTGCTAATGAACGGGAAGGAAAAAAATCAAAAGGTGATATTCAAGATCATACGGGTTGTATGGAATTCCAATATGCGTGGGAACTAAGATAAGCTAAGTATGCACACAACAAGGGGGCAGAAAGACCTGGAAAAGTAATAGCTTACATTTAAAGGAAGCTGAGAAGGAAAAAAAAGAATTATTCTATCAATGATCCAGAGTTAGCTTTGTGAACGCACTTAAGAGTTCGGAGTATTATCCATGTAGCATATATGTTGACAACCATACAACCATAGAAGACTCCGGTATAAGTTAAAAGAAAGAATTGAGCTCGGGTCATAGACAAAGGATTGAATTGTTAGAAGATTGTATCATGGATATTCCATAGCATCCATAAAGGCATAAAGTAATAACTAATACCATGAGCCGCAAATTAGAAGATAGCTTAAGCGTACATAAAGGTTGATAAAAGGGAAGAGGAAACTAAAGAGTTACAACAACTAAGTAAATCGGGAGTCTGATTATTGGACCCAAAAAATTATAGAAATCGTGATTGAGAATAGTGAAGAATCACTCTTAATATCAAAGGTACAAGAGAGATAGTACAGTAGCCATATTCTATAACATCTCTACGATAAATCCAGTTAGAAAAGTATCAGCCTCATAAGAAGTCAGTATGAAGCTCCCACCGGATTATGTATGCACCAGAGTTGCAAGTATTATAATAGAGCTTCAGGTTGTGGATGTAAATCGTACCTATGTGGAAGGGAAGTTATGAAAGAGATATAAGATATGATGCGAGATTTTAAAGAAAGTAAGGTAAACGTGAACAACGTACAAGATACTCAAGTGCAGAAGGTTGTGAATAGTCCATACTTCGGATAAAAGGCTAAAAGCGTTGGGATTCAGTATCCAGGAAAAATGGCAGTGTCATTAGTGGCATGTCTTCCAGCCAATGGTTTCTAGGTATCGAGAAGCCTGATTAAGAGAGTAAAGAAGAGTTAGAGATGATGTGATGTCTCGCTTGATGTTCTAGAATGACATAAGGAAATCTATGATGCAAGCAAGTTGAAAGGTTGCGAGTAAGATAAAATAGATATGTGTAGGTTGCAAGCTATTGTATGGTAAAGCGACAAGGTTCTTGAAGACAAAAGTAAGGATAATAAAGGGCGAGTGAGAAGGTGACGAGAATGGATATGTCCTCAGGATTAAGCCCATGAAAACAAGAGAGCTAATGGCTTCTCTAAGTTATAGAAAATTCAATATAGCCTGAATGAACTCAAAAGAGTCTAACACTAGTAGCATTTAGAAGAGATGAAATGTTGCCCTGGTAGTAGGATAAGGGTGTAATTATGATAGATAAAGAATGACGTTTGGGCCTTCGATTGAGTAATGATTTGAAGAAAAAAAGAAGAAGAGAGATTTCATGATTTGTACAGGATTAAAATACCCATGTAAGGTGAATCACATTGGGATGCTATGAAATACGGTTATAGAAGCATGGTATCACCCCATGTGGATGAGTCTTATGATTTCAGATTCTTAAGACGANCAAGATAAGCCATGAAAACAGAGAGCTGATGGTTTCTCTAAGTTATAGAAAGTTCAGTATAGCTAAATGAACTCAAAGGAGTTTGAGACCAATAGCATTTAGAAGAGATGGAATGCTGCCCTGATAGTAGAATAAGGTTGTAACTGTGATTGATAAGGATGATGTTTGGGCCTTCTATTGAGAAATGATTTGAAGAAAAAAAAAGGGATTTCATGAATTGTACAGGATTAAAATATCCACGTAAGGTAAATCACATTGGAATGCTATGAAATACGGTTATAGAAGTATAGTATCGCCCCCAGTTGGATCAGGAAAGTCACTTCTACTGTTCCTCGATGCAACGTGAGCCCTAGTGATTATGTAAGAGGTTTCAAGTTATTAGTGGTAGATTGTAGATTAATATTTAGGTGAATCAACAATGGGTGGATAAAAGATACAAAGTATGAGGTAAGATTAGGCCATCATTCTTAAGATGAACAGTAATGAAGAAGCATTAAAGGACTTAGATTTATACATATAGAATAAGCAACGAGAGTAACCTGGAGTTTGGTAGCAGACCTCAGTAATGATAAATCGAAGTAAGAGTTATGGTATATTATGACCTACCTAGGTGCAGTAAAGTCATACGAATGGATAACCGGGTCTATGAAGTAAGATATAACAATATTCGTAAGTTGATCAAAGTACCGAGTGAAGAACTTCAGTAACCTATAGATGCCTAGAGAGACATCTTATCAAGTTC
>NW_017687634.1:1588-6083 GCF_001879085.1 Nicotiana attenuata | reverse complement strand
GTTGCCAGCAGGGTTCAAGCTACCCAAGTTTGATTTGTACAATCGGACACGGCGATCCGGTAGCTCATCTAAGGGGATTTTGCAGTAAAATGAGAGGAGCTGGGGGAAAGGATGAGTTATTGATGGCATACGTTTAGTCAAAGTCTCAGTGGTACGGCCTTGGAATGGTACACACGACAGGATCATGCCCGATGGTACACGTGGGATGATTTGGCCCAAGCATTTGCGTGCCACTTTCAGTATAATCTCGAAATTGTCCGGGATCGTCTGTCACTGACTAAAATTGAGAAGAAGCCCGGGGAAAGCTTCAGGGAGTACGGTTTCCGGTGGAGAGAGCAGGCGGCAAGAGTCGATCCTCCAATGAAAGAGAGCGAGACGGTCGATTATTTCTTACAGGCTTTGGAGCCTACTTACTATGGTCACCTGGTGTCAGCAGTGGGAAAATCTTTTAACGAGGTAGTGAAAATGGGAAGTATGGTTGAAGAGGGGCTCAAATCCGACAAAATCATGAGTTATTCGACAATCAAGGCAACTACCCAGGCTATCCAGGGCGGCACTGGAGGGGTATTGGGAAAGAAAAAGAAAGAAGATGTGACGGTAGTTGACTCAAGAACTTGGTCCAGGGGCCCATCACCATATTACCATCAACCTCGACCCCGTCCCCAAACCTACTCCCACACTCCACAACACTATTACCCACCCCGTGGTCCTCACTTCTCTGTCCACCATGCCCACACATATCCCCAACCTCCTACCCACGCGCCATGGCGTGCACCCACTCCACAAAATACTTGCCCAACTCAAAACACCTACCCACCTCCAAGAGCCTACAGGAATCCCCCTGGAGCAGGTTTGCGAGCCAGCCAAAATTTCAAGCAAGAGAGGGCACAGAAGCAGGAAACTTTCACCCCCATCGGAGAGTCACATGCAGACTTGTTTGAGAAACTAAAGCAGTATAACCTGATTGCACCAATTCCTCTGAATCATGTGGACAAGCGTGCAAGAAGCTTTGACCCTTCTAAAAGGTGTGAATACCATTCCAATGCCCAGGGGCACGATGTCGAAAGCTGCCGGGATTTGAAAAGAGAGATAGAAAGAATGATCAGGAAGGGGTAATCGCGGTCCAAGACAGTGCCACCCAGAACATTGCACAGAATCCTTTACCTGCACATGATGGTGCACATTTTGTAGGAAATATCCATGGCGACAGGGAGTATAAGAATACTCTCAGAAACTCGGTGAATGAAGGCCCCAGCAACTTTGATGGGCAATCCAGTGGCTAAGATGTCAAGTTTGGTAGTTGGAAAGGCGCTCCATCTTCCGGAGTCTTGGTGGTTTATTTTGTTGTCATTTCTGTTGTCCGGGTTATTTCAGGGTTGTAATCCGGATATTGTCTTGTGACTCAAACCCTTCTATCTTTCACTTTGCCTTGTTTGTCTGGACATAATAGCTTGTTTAGTGCTGTCTAGGTTTGTTGTGCTTGTTTTGTTGACCAAACTCTTTCACCGTCAGTCTAATGCAATTCTCTGTTTCCTGCCATTTCTAGTCATTTTGTTTAGTTTTCTTCTCCTTTAACAATTCTTTTCATGCTGGTTCTGGTGACATGACATGCACGCATAATTCTCAGCCTGGTTTTAAAAGACAGTTTAGTAATGAAACGATTAAACAATGTTGAAGATGTAAGGACATTCGAGGGCAATACGTAAGGGCATTTTGAGATCACTTCGAGCCCAAATTGTGTGAAACTGGGGCAGACGGAACATAAAGAAATACTGTTGAAATGCATCATGCCACACCGGTTTGAAGCCAAAGGCAAGTTTGCCCCAAGTCTACAGAGGCCGTTCGTGGTACCGAGATTGTTGTCCAATGGTGCTGGGTAATTGACAAATGCAGAAGGCAAATGTGTGGATATGGTTAGTAATTCTGGTGCAATCAAAAGATGTTATGTATGTTTTCCTCATGTTTGTTTAATTGTGTAGTTTGTACTTGGCATATTTTGGAGATTGGAATGACGAAGGCATTTTGTTCTTCTATCCAAACACTTTATCCTTTGTTACCCCTTTGAGCCTCAGTTATTTTCTTTCATATCCCTCTTTCGGAATCGATAATAAAACTCATAAGCCCGAGCGGGGAAAGTAAGTGGAGAAACAAGAGAAAAACAGTGAAAAGAAAAAGAAGAGAAAAGAAAAAGAAAAGAAAAGAAAAAAGAAGAGAAAAAGAAAAGGAAAAAAAAGAAGAGAAAAGAAAAAGAAAAGAGAAGGAAAAGAAAAAGAAAAGAAAAGAAAAAGAAGAGAAAAGAAAAGGAAACAAGAAGAGAAAAGAAAAAGAAAAGAAAAGAAAAGAAAAGGAAAAGAAAGAAAAGAAAAGTGGAAGACAGGAAAGATCGCAACAACGAATGTAATTTTATGCCATGAATACGTTTGACTTGATTCTGAAAGGATACGTAGGCAGCCTCTTTGAGGTTCAGTCACACCAAACAAAAATCCAAAAGTCCCCAAGAAAACAATTGAGGCCGAGGTTGTGGGTGTTGTATCTGATTCCGAAAGTTGTAATTTTGAGCCCATGGTGAATTATTTTGAGCCTTTGATACCCTTTCTTCCTAACCTTGTCCAAAAGCCTGCATTACGGTCCAAAGAAAGACCTTCTGATCAATTTTCGAGAGATGCCGGTTCAAGCGAGTAGAGGTGAACCATATCAGGGGCAACACTGCGGTCCAAACAAGGGAAATGAAGAATGAGAGAGTCTTGATGATAAATGCCCCAAGGGTACCACAAGGCGATGAAAGCTGAGAGAAAACAAAATGAGAGAGTCTTATTGGTAAAAACCTTCACAGGCACCATAAGGCGATAGTGAGATGAGAGAAAGACCAAAAGGAGAGAGAGGTTTGATGGTGAAAACCCTTCAGGCACTACAAGTCGAAAAAGAATTGTGATTCAAATCGGATAAGCGGAGCATTGAAGCCCAGTTTCACGGCAAAAAGGTACAACAAGAGCTGAACATCAGATTTGCTTGACAGAATAGGTTGTAGATGCATGTCAAGGTCATCAGAGTCGGTGTCCATATCCGATAGGTTTCTACGTTGTAGTTTTCTTGTTAGGAATCATCTCTTTCCATTGTCCTCTACTTTGTTCCTTTCGTCTTATTTACTTCCTCATCCTGAGTCAATTCGGTCATAACAAGTGAGAAATGACTTCAAAATCTGCCACCAGCTTTCCAATTGAACAAAATAGGATTTGGCCAGCATATCAAATCGTCATAAGTCAGGAAAAACAGCAGGCACACTGAGCTGGCAACAATCTGCATGCCTTGGGATCCTTGTGAAATGCAAGGGCTTGGTATTTGTCAATTCATGAACAACGCAACAAATGAAGGGGTTCGGGTGAATGGATCAAAGGTATTTTCATTGGAACATGAAAGGTTTGGTACATATCAGATGGAGGGTGCTTGGTGAACGGATCAGAGGTATTTTCTGCGTTAAGGAAAGTGGTTAGCAAGGTCTCCAAGTGAGAATCGGTTATCAAGGCAAGTGAAGGAACAATACAACTTCAAGGCCGAGGCCAGTGATTAAGTCAAGAAAGAACATCATGTACACGAAGTGGGAGCAATAGACGTGCTTTGGGATTCATATGAGACATAAGGGTTGGGGGATGCCAGTTCATGCAATGCAACAAGTGGAGGATATCGGGAACAAGCAAGGTCTTCGAGTGGAAATCAGTCATCTTGGCAAATGCAGAAGCAGTCGCCTTCAAAGCTCAAGGCCACAAACTAACCACCACTTTTTAAACTCACAAGTTTTCTTTGTTTGAAACAGGAACAAAGCAGTGCAAGAAAGTTAGTTCAATAATAATAAAAAAAAAAGAGAATGAAAAGAAAAGGAAGAAGAGGAGAGCCGACAAAAGGGAAGTTTCTCAAATCTTCGCCCTTGCCTGTCTTGTTAGCATGCATAAAATGTTGCCATTGCTTTTCACATTTTATCCTAGTCTGATGAACTTTCTCCTAGGATCAACATCTTAGTCTGATAGACAACCTAGTCTGATGAATTTTCTCCTAGGATCACAATCTTAGTCTGATGAATCTTTCTCCTAAGATAGAAAACCTAGTCTGATGAACTTTCTCCTAGGATCAAAATCTTAGTCCGATGATCTTTCTCCTAAGATAATGAAACGACCTAAACTGATGAACCTTCTCCTAATATTGAAGACCTAGTCTAGTGGACTTTCTCCTAGGATCAAAATCTTAGTCTGAGGAATCTTTCTCCTAAGACAGAAGGCCTAGTCTGATGAATTTTCTAGTCAAATGTCCTTGGTTTTACTCACAGGATCGTGCATTCCAATCAAGTCTTTTGTTTTACTCTTATCATTGCATCAATAGCTTAGGTGATCTATATTTTGCTAACAACTCCCAAATCTTCCTAGTGCAAACTGGGGCAGAAATTTTCTTTGTTGTTTATTTTGTTGCAGTCAGGAGCCCACCTGGAGAACAAGGGAAGTGCAAT
>NW_017687634.1:0-702 GCF_001879085.1 Nicotiana attenuata | reverse complement strand
ACCTTCCCGAACTACACTGACCTGATTCCTTTTTAGCCAAGGATATGTAGGCAACCTCAGAAGCAGGGTGCGGTCAAATCTTTCAAAATGCTTCACACGGAGCATTCAAACGGGCAAAAATCGCTCGTATCCGCTCACTTATCTTTGCACGAAAACTCTTCGTGTTTCCGAGCAAAGAGGGGCAGCTGTGAGCACGTGATTTTTGCCCTATATGAATTACTCCCAAAGACTCAAACAAAATGATTTCTTTCTTTATTTTGCAATTTTGTGAATTTTTGTGTTATTTTTTGTTAATTGTTTGCATTTATTTGTGCATTTTAATTCATACGAAAATATAAAAAAATATACATTTGGCATGTGCATTTAGGGTTTAATTTTACATTTTAGGATTAATTAGTAGCCAAATTGCGTTTAAAACAAAATGTAAAGAAAATGACAAAAATGATCCTTTTTGCATTTTTAGTTTTAATTTGTCTTAGTTTGCATTAAAATAGGGAACTTGTGTAATTGAAAATTGGGAAGTATAATTTTAGAGTCAATTTGAGTTTTGGGTTTTTTATTTTAGCATTTAACAAATCAGAAAATACAAAAATACAAAATAATTATAAAAAAAAAGAAGAAGAAAAGAAATACAAAAGGGGACTGCCGAATTGGGCCTCGTATTACTTATTTTGTCCAGCCAAACCATTTTCACCCTACGCC
>NW_017687633.1:4679-6083 GCF_001879085.1 Nicotiana attenuata | reverse complement strand
ACAGCAAATGGACGACGTGAACGACTGAGTGTTGCTTTGGGTCATACAAACTTAAACTCTCTCTCTCTCTCTCTCTCTCTGTCCTTTTTTCAACTTTTTTTTTCCGGTTCATATGTCAAAGAAAAACAAGATATGGATAAGATATTCAAATGAAGTGTTGGGATTTGATGACTGGCATGTGATTAGCCAAGCATCTCACTCTTTAGTCCGTACCAAATAAGCTTTTCTTTTGAAATCCTGCTAGTATTCATCCAAAAACTTCCACATCCTTCAAACGTCTACAGTCACATTATGATGGTAATTCTTTTAGCTATATATCATTTGTTGGTATGAATAATCCAAAAAGTTGTGTTTGTGGAAGAGAAAATCTTGAAACAAATGGGCATAGTAGAGAAGAAGATTTGAGAGAGGAAGAAAAGAGACAAATATTTGATTGCGAATGAAAAGGACAAGTCTTGTGAGTATCCTAGACCATAACAAGGACATCACTGTCACCGTTATTGTTGCCTCCTTAATTGGACCACTTTAATTTCTCCGACACCACAACTCATCACAGCCTCGTCGCCTCCATTTCGCCGCCTAACTCTATCTATCTCATGCCCTATTGTTGAATGGTGGAAATAAGAGTTAAGAACTAAAGATATTTAGCTAGCGTTTGGACATAAATTTAATTAAAATTTAAAAAGGATTTTTTAAAGTTGTGTTGAAAAATAATTTTTGGAAGTGAAGTTGTGTTTGTACATGCATTTATTTGAAGAAAACTTGAAGTTTAGTGAGTGGAAGAAAAAATTTCACCCAAAAACTGCCCTAAACCAGTTTTAGGAACTTAGAAATTTTTTGTCAAATTTTTTCCCAAAACATGACCATATTCCATAAACAAATAATGTTTTAAAAAAAATCGATAAAATATAGCCAAAATATATGATCAAACGGGAGCTTAATGCATATTTTCCTCCTTGGACTTGGCCGATTTGAGAAGAACACTTTGTATGGGTCGAAATTTGCTGAATAGCACTTGAGACAAGATCAGTCAGAAGGAAGGGTTCTCGTTTCATCATTGGCCGAGGTGGGCCAGTAAGCAGAAATATTTGTAGCCGAAGAGTCGACGAGAGCCGTGGTTGAGGTGTCAATAGATCGAACATCGCTGATGAGGCTATAACGACTAGTTCTCTAAATAGGATATTGAAAGGAATATTCTCTGCAGTTTGTACTATTAGGGTTTATTAGGAATGTGTCTTATATATATATATATATATAGAAAGGGGGGTCATGATATGGGACAGAGGAAATTCATTTGTAAGAACTGACTTTTGACAATAATATTCTTTTTCTCTCTGGCTAAGAAACAAGCTTTACCTTTTTATCAAGATCCTTGTCCATATTATTCCACACTCCCCCCCCCCC
>NW_017687633.1:0-1368 GCF_001879085.1 Nicotiana attenuata | reverse complement strand
CTTGAGCCCTGAGCTGTTGATTGCGCGAGCGCGTGTTTCTGGATCTATATTTTTGATTGTGTCCCTATTAAGGGAAGTGATGACTGTATAGTTACGTGATGAGTGTGATGTGACTGCGAGATGTGTTCATATGAATTGAATGAGACGAGAAGGGTCTGCTATAGGGCAGCAAGAACTATTTGGTGTTTGATTTCCATCGTGATTTGATGTATAGCCCTGAGTTGTGGGTGTGATGAAGGATCTTTTCATATTGCCTAGTTGGGAAGTGAAGTAGATTTCACGTTGTGATATGATTTCAGACTTAGGGAGATTAAATGACCGCGTAATGTTTATGACGGTGGAAGATCTCCTTTTCCAGTGACGTATATGTGTTGCAATTTAAATTTGGGTCGCTTAAGAGAGTGGGCTTGACTGTTACGAGGGTGAATGCGAGATTTGCAGAAGATTTGAAGTACTAGATGGTTTGTGTTGCACGATCTCATGAAGGATTTAGTTTAATCTCACCACGGTATTATGACAGTAATAGAGTATATGAATTATGAGTTATTGTGTGTTTTGATCCATGGCTTTGAGCCAAGTGGGGGAGTCTGCTATTGATTAGTTGATTGCACGGTTATGTGCTATGTTGGTTCCAGTTTGAGGCGTACTAATCAATGGAAAGTTCTTGGCCAGTTGAGTACGTAGTTGCTTGTGGCTAGGAAAGGATATGAAGTTCTCATGTTTATCCTAGGATGGTATGGTATATGCGGTATGTTGTGTAGGATTGAGATTGGCATGTGTGAGGTCACGGTTCAGTTTTGAAAAGAAGGTCACAAATTCTTAGGTAGCATGGACAATTCAGATGACTAGAAAAATGAGATCACTTATTGGTGTGGCTTAATGAGGGTATACATTTGAGGAAGGGCGATGTGGTTGAGTTGAAGATACTTCATTAGTATTGCGGCGCTCTCTTATTTGATCGACTGCTGATATTCGAGTTTTCTTGGTGGCACAGAAGAATTATAGGAGTACCTCTCATGGAATGATTGAGTATTAGAGGTAAGTTGTATATTCGGACGGTGGAGTTGGGATCAGATATGGTGATTTGCGTGCTGCACAGAATCGGGGACTGAGAGTTCTCATAAATAGGTTAGGTCGTGGTTGTGGACCGTGTATATCGGTCTTGTGTGGTAACTATTGGAGGTTTGGAGACCCGAGTGGATCCTTGTTGCTTAGTATGCTAGATTTTGGTGTGATATTGGGTATGGACTGGTTGTCTCCGTGTCGTATTATTTTGGGTTGTTGCGCTAGGACGGCAACGTTGGCTATGTCGGGAATGCCATGGATTGAGTGGCGAGGTTCGACGGATTATGTTCCCAGTAGGGTGGT
>NW_017687632.1:5262-6083 GCF_001879085.1 Nicotiana attenuata | reverse complement strand
CCCCACTAAAAAGTAGTGACGACCGTTACCCCCTTGACGAAGCATCCTACATAAGCCTGAGTTGTCAGGCAGGCTCGCGGATGGACCATAGAGCTTAGCGAGCACGATATCTCATATCACCCAAGAAACGCCATCAAGTCGCAAGTACTTGCCGACTTTATAGCCGACTTCAGCACAGAAATATTACCAAAGGCGGAACTGGAGGCACGTCGTGCCCCCTCCAACACCGACCTATGGACTCTTTACACTGATGGCGCCGCTAATGCCTCGGGATCGGGACTGGGACTCGTTCTCGAGGTCCCCACGGGCGAAATAATTCGCCAGTCCATAGGATGCCCCGAGATGACTAACAACGAGGCCAAGTACGAGGCTGTTATTGCAGGTATAAAATTAGCCATCAAGTATGGAGCTCGACGACTCGTTCTCCATTGCGACTCCCAACTCGTGGTGAACCAGGTCACTGGGACTTACCAAATCAAGGAGCAGAGATTGCAAAAATACCAGTCAGAAATCCACAGATTAATGATCGAGTTCGACGAGTGCCGCTTCGAACAAGTTCCGAGGGCACGGAACGTTGAAGCAGACGGTCTAGCAAAATTGGCCGCAGCCACTAACAAAGAAAGTGTGGTCACCCTCCTCCATTCGGCCATTGATCACCTTAAGGTACTCACTTTAAATTTGACTTGGGACTGGCGCAACCAATTTGTATCCTATCTGCAGGATGGAACACTCCCACTCGAAAAAAAAGAAGCCAAGAAGCTCCGCGTACAGGCCGCCCGGTATTGCCTGATAAACCACGAGCTCTACAAAAGGATGTTTGG
>NW_017687632.1:0-855 GCF_001879085.1 Nicotiana attenuata | reverse complement strand
GCCGTGGCTGGGGTAATGTGTCCGGTAGGTCGAGATCAAGACTGCTCCAATTCCCACGCCTTTTGCATTTACCACTCCATCAAGAACATCTTCCAAGCAGTAGTATCCTCGGATATTGCCTCGACTGAGTTTACTTCTTCATCCGGGAAGTAAGTGTTCAAAGGTTGGTATTCATCATCAACTGGATTTTCAGCCAAATGATCTGCCAACGCCTGGGCTTTCATTACCGTGCGAGTGACGTAGACTATGTCAGATGACTTCAAAGAAGTGGAGGAGTCTCATACGAAATAACGGCTACAAGAAAGAAAGGCAAAGAAGTAAACCAGAAAATGTTTTACAAAGGTTCGAAAGATGAATCGGATTGAACCCCTCCCCCATTTATAGGGTTAGGTTGCGCAGAAATCGAAGAGTCATGATTCAAAACGTGCGCGGGAAACCAAAATGTCACATCATCCTTTGAACCGCCTCGGGAGAAAGTATAATAGTGACGCATACAGGCGATGACGTCATTCCGAAAAGGAAGCCACGCGTCAGTGGCCCAACAACGTCGTACATTTCGTCTTATGCACGTTGCCGCCCCAGGTCGAGGTCAAATTCTCCTAAGACGAGGTTTGCATTTCCGCCCATTGAAGACGCCTACCGAATGCGTCTCCAACGAACGGAGGGACTAACTGTATAGGATCAAATTCGACCGTCAACGTCTCTACGCCAATGGGTACGCCCAATGGGTATACGTCAACTAACGCAAGGGTACGACTTGGGCGTGGGAACAAAAGCGACATTGTTTAAGGCTCAGTGTCTTCATTAGGAAAACGTTACCTATTTTTGTATCTTTTTGATTATTTCGAGGGAGGT
>NW_017687631.1:5278-6083 GCF_001879085.1 Nicotiana attenuata | reverse complement strand
GTCATTTACTCTAAAATTCAATCTTAGTCAATTCTTTCAACTTAAAGCTTTCGAAATGAGAATTTTCTTTCTAAATCAACTCCGAACTACCCGGAATTCAATTTCGACCATACATACAAGTCATAATACCTGAAGTGAGGCTGTTCATGGCCTCAAACTGCCGAACAATGCGCTAGAGCTCAAAACGGCCGATCGGATCGTTACACTAACAATGGCAATTTCGTACCCAGGATTCGAACCTGATACCTATAGTTAATAATAAAAGAATAGTTGTCAGTTGATCACGCCCAACTATGCCTTATAAAAGGGACTCACCGATCGTTGCAAATATAATCCGGTTTACAAGTCCGGAGTCGAATCCCATAGAGAACCAAGGCCTAGCTACAGTCGTTAAATATTGCTAAGAAACACAAGTCCAAACAATTTCATAATTATAGAGATTATAATGTTTATTTCTAACTAATTAACTACCAACTATTATAAAGCAGTAAAATTATCAACTACCAAGGATGAAATTTGAGACAAGACTATGGAGGTCTAGAGTTATGATTTTTCCAATTGTCGGAATCCTTCCCGATATGCCTTCTATAATTTCACCTAAGTATTTTCTACCGATCGTGAGTACTTCGGGTGTCATAATTCTCTTCCGAGCAACTATCACAATTTACTTGACATATTCTTCCGAACTACTCTAGCTGGCACTAGTTTACCGCTCAGTAAGATCGCACCAAGGTTTCGTTATTCCTTAATCCCTACCTTTAAACCCTTCGTGTTGATTCCTCTACATACGTCAGGTAGTGATGTT
>NW_017687631.1:0-699 GCF_001879085.1 Nicotiana attenuata | reverse complement strand
GTGTTTGGCCAAACGTTTTAAAAGCTGCTTCTAAATGTATTTTTTCNCTAAAAAATGCTTTTCAAAAAATTATGCTTTTGGAGAGAAGCTACTTTTTTCTACTTCTACCAAAACTGCTTATGCTTCTACCTTCAAAAATATTTTTTTCCTCTAAAAGCTTGTCCAAACACTTCAACTTAGGCCTTATTTGGTTTTTTTAAGATTAAGACATCTGAATCTAAATACACATCTGAATATCAAGATGTGTATTAAGATTAAGGCATTTGAATCTGAATACACATGTGAATATTAGGATGTGTATTAAGATCTGAATATTAAATGATTAAGAATGTTTGATTTTTAACATCTGAATGTAATAAAATTTATCTTCATTTGAAAATTTCTAAACATAAAATTCAAATGAAATACTAATTAATCTAATATTCTATCAATTAAATATTGGATTTACTTTTGAAAGTTCTTTTTTCATTTTTTTTATAAATAGACTACTTTTGATAAGCCATTTTTTTGTTTCTTTTGAAACTCTTCGAAATAATTTTATTTTTCCTTTTAAAACTTTTAGAGTTATAAAATATTTCTTTTTGAATTTTCCAATTTTTTTTTCGAGTTCCTTAAAAATGGGCTCAAAAAAGGAAGGGCGTTTTCGGGGAGAACCAAAGGGAAGTTCAGCTTCCATTCCCCAAACTGTTAAAAAACAAA
>NW_017687630.1:5345-6083 GCF_001879085.1 Nicotiana attenuata | reverse complement strand
TTATAACAAATTCACCACAACTTGTGTTCCCTATCTGTTTTGGTGATTCTTTCCAGTGAAGAACAAATGGTTTATACTCATGCCCAAATGTAGGATGCAAGTCACCAAATTTACAATACTCCAAAACCATAGGAATAAATTCCTGATATTGAAGAATCTGCTCCTTTATAACTTGATAATCATATCCCTGGTACACAGAATCATATACATCTATAGTCTTCTCATTCAAGTCTAACACTGCCAGGTAATAATGAGTGCAACAATCTAAGGCAACTTCACCATCTACAATATGTGCAGGAACTCGAATCGGACAGAAAACTTTATCAACAGATGACCATGGAATCCCACATCTACGATTCTCACCCAATACATACTGAATAAGACCAAATCCCAATCCTTCATTCCAAAATTGAAATTCAGTAAATTTTTCTGGACGTTTATGCCAGTCACTATATGCAAATTCCAAAGTGTCATTAAAGTCCACATCTGTTGTTGTTGAAGCAAATGGATACTCATTGAAGTGATATATATGCTTCTTCCTCAAAAAATACATTACAACATCTATGTGCTGAATATAAACAAAAAAAAACTATAGTCAAGTGTAATATGAAAGAAAATCAAAAAGTTCACAACGTAAAAATATATACATAACCGCATCAGTTAATGTATACTATCATCTACCATCTCTTTAAACGAACTATTCTTGATTTTAAACTTCTCATTGTAAAGTTCATATGG
>NW_017687630.1:0-769 GCF_001879085.1 Nicotiana attenuata | reverse complement strand
AACTCCAATTCTATAAACTTTACCGGATGATATGCTTTCACATATTAGATTCTGCAACATAATATACAGGAAGCAAAACATTTTAAAATTCAAACTACAAAATCTGCTTATATATCAACAAAGTATTAATATTTAACATATAATTCAAAAACTATGTTTATCAGGGTATTTACAATTCAAAGCTGCCATAATTTAAAGAATATTTACAAAAGTTATTCCCTTCATTTCCATAATCATCACCAACCATCTCTGGAGGACTTTCATACCCTGATTTTGTGTTTCCATTCTGCCTGTGCCCACAGACTAAAACCAAGATACTGACGATAATATTTGATTGTATTGGGCACAATTGACATAACATCTTTACCCTGCATCAACATATCAACAAATCTTATAACAAATTCACCACAACTTGTGTTCCCTATCTGTTTTGGTGATTCTTTCCAGTGAAGAACAAATGGTTTATACTCATGCCCAAATGTAGGATGCAAGTCACCAAATTTACAATACTCCAAAACCATAGGAATAAATTCCTGATATTGAAGAATCTGCTCCTTTATAACTTGATAATCATATCCCTGGTACACAGAATCATATACATCTATAGTCTTCTCATTCAAGTCTAACACTGCCAGGTAATAATGAGTGCAACAATCTAAGGCAACTTCACCATCTACAATATGTGCAGGAACTCGAAATCGGACAGAAAACTTTATCAACAGATGACCATGGAATCCCACATCTACGATTCTCACCCAATACATACTGA
>NW_017687629.1:4849-6083 GCF_001879085.1 Nicotiana attenuata | reverse complement strand
TTATTACTTTACTACCTTTCATGAGTTGATAATTAACTAGACGTTTAAAGCAAAAATGCAAACAGGATCCTATAACATGTTATCTAAACTAGTCCAAATCTCCATTAAATGACTTCAAATTTTATATACAACCTCCTTATACTATTTTAACAAGTCTAAATAACACCCACTCCAAATTTCTCACAAAATCAAATTCAAAATTTAAGCCCACATATTTAAGCTTGTTAAAAATCTAATTTTCACCACCCAAATAAATTTGGTTTGTTGAACTAATATTTGAGTTATAGTTACTGATTCAAAAAATAATTCAAAAGCTTGAGGAATCGTTTTTTAAAAATTAAATAGTAATTTTGAGAATCTATTGGAGTTGGATGTTGAATCTTAGCCTATTATTTTTGGGCTAATTGGTTAAATTAAAATATGAGTTATAAAATTGAAAAGTAGGGAGCTCAGTTGTTTTAATGTGAAATTTTCCCGTTTTTTTAAGTGGTGAATAAGAAGGACGAAGGTGAAAAATCTAGATAACCTCGGTTTCATTATCACCGTCGATGACGACGATTGAAGATTTTCCATTAACAGGCAAAATGGATGAACATTATTTTGTGTTGTTAAATTTGGATTGTTGCGTAACAGAGATATTTTTGGTGAGCCCATTTTGAGGATCTTTCTTGTCTTTGAGCTTGACCAGTAATGCGATAATAAGAATTAATGTAACATTAAGAATTTTGGGCTTCTAAATTTTCTGTTGATATGTGGAATTAAGCGTTTGTGAAGCTTAAAACTTGTGAAAATGGTGGAAAAAGTCACCAGAAATTTTGAGGAAGGAAGCTAAAGAAGGCACCACATGAAAAAAAATTAAAGTAAAAATATAATTTTAAGGGCCTTCACACGCTCAAATATGAGTGAGACACACTCATTTTGCTATGTCACTCGGGGTGTTTACGAGACATAAAAACCAACATAAAGTGTCTATATGGTCACCTGGTAAGTTGGAGTGTGGGAGAGACGTCTGGGATCAACTTTAGGTGTCTGTTTATGTATTTTGCCTTTTTTTTTTTAAAAAAGTATTTTTTTTCCCAAATTGGAGTGTTTGGCCAAGCTTTAAGAGTAAAAAAAGTGCTTTTTGAGGAGAAACAGAAGCAGTTTTGGAGAAGCAGAAAAAAGTAGCTTCTCTCCAAAAGCACTTTTTGAAAAACACTTTTGAGAAAAATACACTTAGAAGCAGTTTTTTAAA
>NW_017687629.1:0-3707 GCF_001879085.1 Nicotiana attenuata | reverse complement strand
TCAAAGCCTTCTAATTAACTTAGCATCAAAGATGCTGCCGGATATAGTGGTTGCATTAACAATAGAATTTTGTAGCTTTCACCATTTAAATGTCGTACCAGTTTCTTATTGCTACTCTAGCTTTTTTTCATCTACTAAATACTACTGAAAAAAGAGTTCCAAATAGATCCAGAACAACAAAAGGTCTGTTTGAAAAAAAAATGATAGAGGTGATTTTTGTTGTTGCCTTGTTGGTTCATAAAGTCAGGTCATTTTAATTGCAGGGAAGAAGAAAAGGAAGAAAGTGAAAGTGCAGAGAAGAAAAAAGAACAAAAAATAAAATGAAAAGATTAAGAAAAACTTAAATTTAATTAAAAATGATATTTGTTAAAGTTAATTCATTTTAACTTCTTGTTTTTTTGCCAGCCACGCTCTTTCAAGAAAGTGTAAACACTTTCTCTGCCAACCCACCTCTAAGGAGAATAATTAATACACTTTCATCAAGAATGAGGGGGGTAAAAAGTCGCCCGTAAAATTTAGGTATATAAATATTTTTTTCGACAAGTTTAATAGGTACTTTATGCATTTTCTCTTTTTTTATACGTAAAAGATAACGACAGAAAGATAAATATGAAGAATAAGAACCTTGCTCTTTCTAGAACGCATTTTGGAGGATTCCCTTTACTAAATCCAAAGAAGGTTTGAAAAGGGTGCCTAATTAGGTCATATTCAGTGAGCTTTTGAATCCTCATTTACATTTGACAACGTTGTCATTTTGACAAATCAAATTTAACGGACAAGGCTTCTAGTAACACAGCGAAAAAAAGAAACAAAGAGGAAATATATTTACCATGTTTATATTATTTGAAATCCCTCGTCCTCTTAGCAACAAGAAAATTGATGACAAAGTTAAATGGATGTTGGAAAATTAATTCAAAGTTATAGTAGGATACCTAAATTACTTAGAATTTGGCATTTACAAAGTTATCTAAATTCATGTCTAAATAGGATCTGTAATCATAATTAATATGGGAATAGACTTTCATATTTCTAGTTGAAATAGGTTTCGCACTATTATAAATAGGAGTATTAGTAGCTTATTTTATGTGTGGAGGAAATAAAAAAATGGCAAAGATTTGTGAGAACTGCAGAGAGCTTTCAGAGATCTATAAATAAAATATTATCCTTCAAATTGGTATTAGAGCTTCTACGATCTTGGGAGAGAATCAAGTAGCTTCCGCTTCTGGCGGGTGGCACTACACAATGTGTGTCGCCCGTCGGGACAAAAAGGATGTTGGCAAAATCATAGATACTTGTCAACAAAATTAGGTTATTCGATGAAAAGTTTCGAGACAGATTCAAGAAAAAAGAATAAGTTTAAAGAGGTGCAAACCAATAATGCACAAGATGAAGAAATTCTTCTCTAAAAGTTGGAGAGATGTTTAAAAAAGTTGAAAGTTGATTATGTGTTTCAACAAAATAGAGTGTTGGTGACAAAGTACATCAACGGGCGTTGAAGACATGTGCTTCAACAAAATTGGGTGTTGGTGACAAAGTGTATCAACGTGAGTTGGAGACAGGTGCTTCAACAAATTGGGTGTTGGTGACAAAGTGCATCAACGGGAGTTGAAGACAGGTGCTTCAACAAAATCGAGTATTGGTGAAAGTGCATCAGCGGGAGAGATGAAGATAGGCGCTTCAACAAAATTGAGTGTTGGTGACAAAGTGCATCAATGGTTAGTGACAAAGTGGATCAGCGTGAGTTGTAGACAGGTGCTTCAACAAAATTGGTTGTTGGTGACAAAGTGCATCAACGGCAGTTGAAGACAGGTACTTCAACAAAATTGATTGTTGGTGACAAAGTGCATCAACGGGAGTTGAAGATGATCGCTTCAATAAAAATTGGGTGTGGTGGCAAAGTACATCAACGAGGGATGGAGACATGTTCTTAAGCAAAAGGCAAAAGTTGGAGAGAAGTGTCCTAACACACAACATACAACTTTGAATTAAGGAGAATGTTAGAAAACTAATTCAAAGTTGTAGTAGGATACATAAATTACTTAGGGTTTGGTATTTGCAAAATTATTTAATTCATGTCTAAATAGGATCTGTAGTCATAATTAATATAGGAATAGACTTTCTTGTTTCTAGTTAAAATAAGTTTCGTACTATTATAAATAAGGGTATTAGTAGCTTATTTTATTATGTGGAAGAAATAAAAACTTGTATAGATCTTTTAGTGATTTATAATAAAATATTTTGACAACATTTGTAAAAAGATTTCGAAATTTTGTTTCTTTCTGAAAAGAATAAAACAAATCCTTTACTTTAGTTGCTTGCTTGTATGAATTGGCAGTTTACTTTCAACAAGGGATATTTTTCTCCTCCCTTTTAATCAATGACAAAAACAAAAAGGAAAAAGAAGTAAAAGAAAAATTTAAAATAAGAGGAGAAATGTCTTATTTGCAGTCATTATTGACTCTAAACAAGTTCACTCAATCGATCTATGAATCTTGTGGAGTTGAATACGTAGATTCTCTCGATATTGACAATTGCATGTGTTACACGTAGATTGGATCCTTTTTCATCCACGCTTAAATTGATGATAATATTAATTCAACGAATGCATATCTTGACATATTCAAAATTATGAAAGAATTACAAGAAAATACACGTGACTTCACACCATAACAAAATGGTCCATATTTTTATGTTTTATTCAATCTAACCTATATTGTACATATTTTGAAAGCACTAATAAATTTAAAACTTGTGTTCTTACAACCACTGCTTCTAAATGTTATGGAGTTAAATATGTGTTCTCACAATCATTGCTTCTAAAAGCTATGAAGTTAAATATGTGTTCTCACAACCATTATTTTCACTCTCTGTCTTCTTCTCACATCTTCTATGTATGCTTCAAAGGGTTGTCCGCCATTGCTGCTTCTTATCCTGTGTCACCTGGTTGCAAGTAAGAAAAATGAAGAGTAGAAGTCCACCATTGAAGGCCATTCAAAGCTTTGTTTTCGAAAATATTATTTTTTTAGTTTGTTAGTTGTTTGGATTGGGTGTTGTTCCAATTGATTGAAAATATCAAAAGGAGTTCAAATTTAAATTTGAAGTGATTTGGAGTAGATTTGAGCAAGATTTGAGTTAAATTTCAGAAAAGACGCAAGGAAGAAAACGAAGTCAGTTTTTTGTATAATTATGTATAATCTTGTATAATAGTGTATATGAGTGTAGAACACACCTTATACACTTTTATACACCTTTATACAAGCGTCTGTAGACGAACTTCTTCCACGATTTTCAGTTGCAATTCTTGTTCAAAACTAGTCCAAATCTCCATTAAATGACTTCAAATTTTATATACAACCTCCTTATACTATTTTTAACAAGTCTAAATAACACCCACTCCAAATTTCTCACAAAATCAAATTCAAAATTTAAGCCCACATATTTAAGCTTGTTAAAAATCTAATTTTCACCACCCAAATAAATTTGGTTTGTTGAACTAATATTTGAGTTATAGTTACTGATTCAAAAAATAATTCAAAAGCTTGAGGAATCTTTTTTAAAAATTAAATAGTAATTTTGAGAATCTATTGGAGTTGGATGTTGAATCTTAGCCTATTATTTTTGGGCTAATTGGTTAAATTAAAATATGAGTTATAAAATTGAAAAGTAGGGAGCTCAGTTGTTTTAATGTGAAATTTTCCCTTTTTTTA
>NW_017687628.1:0-6084 GCF_001879085.1 Nicotiana attenuata | reverse complement strand
TTCTAGTTGTGTGAAAGTGAAGCATGCAGAATTTATTGTAAACAATAACAGATCCTATAGGCATGTTTTCTAACGGACCATATTTGAAGCAAAGTAGACCCTATAGGCATGTTATCTACCCTTTTAATAGCTAAAACATGCATATTTCCCAGCCTTTTTCACTAGCCAACCCCATAATGTTTACAAATTATTATAGCCCAAAATGATTAAATTACAAAAGAAATGCAGAAATAGGAAATTACAACCAAAGGAAGCCTGATCTTGACTTCCTATCTGAGTTATGTAATTAATCACATCAATGTCAGTGTTTTAAAGCCTTTCTCATACCTGAGTGTGTCAAAGTTCCCTAAGGATCTCAGGGGATCCAGGGCAGTGCTCACACCTAGGTTTACATAACCAAATAGAATGAGTGCAGTGTGGAAGGGCCAGCCCTTATGCATCTAAGATCAGAGGGAACACAAGGGTCCCAAGGCAAGGCTCACACAAGAGGGGCACAACCTAGGTTCTAAGAGTATAGTGGAAGTGCAGAACAGAGATTTATTAAAATTGGGTTGGGAATAGTAAGTGGTAAAGGGTGTCTTGAAAACAGTTGTAGTAGTGAAACTCAAACTACACAGAACTAGCAATCATTCAAGGGGCAAGGGATTATGGGATACCTTGTATAACCCCAGCAGGGGTCTGGTTTGGCCATGCACAACAATAGCCGATGCTGGCATGGACACAAACCATCCAAAGGAACGAAAATTCATATAGGGGATATGTGGGTTTGGGGTTCATAGGGTAGCAAGTACACGACAAATGACTGACAGAGTACACATATAGGTAAGCATTAATTTAAAAGGGGAAGGGAACATATTACAACATGCTAGTAACATAACTTGACTGCGGAAATAGGAGCAGAAGTAAACAAGAATGAAAAACTGAAGCAACTTATGGAAAACATATTGTTGTTGGGGTTAAAAATTAACTAGGACATACCAGTAGAGAAGCAAAATGCAGAAGGGTAAAGCAAGCAAGATTCCACAGTCTAGCCTTGGCTTTCAGCCGGCTAGACAAAGCAATAGCACAAGTAGCAGTAAAGAAAGAGAGAGTTTTGGGTGTAAGTGTGTGTTCTGAACTCAAGTTGTTCGTCTGTTAAAAAGAAGAGAGGGTAGGTTATTTATAGGTTTTTTTGAAAACGAGTGAAGAATAAGGTAATAAGTAATGTTTCAACACAAACATGGAAATAATAACAATTAGAATCAATTACCACAAGTGATTCCCTTTAATTAAGGGATCACTACTTAACGGATACTAACAGGTTTAATCAAGGAAAGAAATCATTTTGGGGGACAGATTGATTATTGTCATATAAGGGGGCAGTAAAAGTATGAAGTAAATGAATGAGTCTAAGTACGGAAATATGCTTAATTTTGGAAAAAGATTCAAGGTCAAACATCACAGTAATTAAAGGAAGGGAATGAATCAATTTAAACAAACGAATAAAATTAGGGTTTATAAGAAAACCTTTTGCAATCAGTCGCAACATTGAGGGGGTCATAATCAATCAAGAAAGGATCATGACTCTACACCTTAGCCTATAAATAGAAAGGAATGAACAGGCATGCAGGGTCAAACATGTCGACAAAAAGAAACATCACAAACATACTGTAGCAGTAGGGGTAAGCTAGGGTTCATCAGTAAAAGAAAACTATTCGAAGCACAGTAATCAAGTAGATCAAGTAGTCACATAGAATCAAAAGTGAAGAAGAACATAGTAACAGGTAAGAGAGTCGGAAACGAGTAAAGGTCTCACAAAAACAAGCGAGGAAATCCTTTTAAGAAATTAGGGTTTCAACAATAGTCGAGTTTAAGAGATGATAAGAACTCATAATCAGATAAGTTAAACAAGGCAAAAAATTCAAACGCAAAGAACTTAATCGAACCAAGCATGCGTATAAAATAAACCAAGAGAGTTTCAGAAGCCCAGGTAGAGCCAAAACACTTAGGGCTTTTAGCATGATAAACCAGGTAGCAACAAACATGGACAAACGTAGTAAAAATCATAAAACAAACTGAAAATCGGAGAAAAGTTTAGGAAACCCTAATCGTTAAAAAATGAAGAGTCATTTTGAAATAAAAATCAAAGAACCTTCGAGAAACACTTAAAAAGCTTGTAACAAGCACAGATCTGAAAGAAAAATCGAACAGCTCTTAGAGCTAGGGTTTCAAAGAACCCGGAGAAAGTGAGAAAGGCTTTTAAAAAAAATACCGATCTAGCCGGAAAAGTGAAGTATCTGACTTGAACAGCCATGGATGGCCGAAAAAAGACCAGAGACAGAGGTCGAGCAAGGACTGGACCGGATCTCTTCGAGATGTGGCCATGAAATCACGGAATCAAACACCTAGGAGCCATAAAAGGCCGATACACATCTCAAATGGCCATGAGGGGCCATGAATTAGGATTAGGGTGGAATTAGATGGCGGCGGCTAGGGTTCATGAGGGGTTGCAGAGAGAATTGAGAGGGAAGGGGATTCAGAGGCGGCGGGTGGTGGGAAATGATTTAGGTTTTAGGGGTCGTTTGGGTTTAATTATGGGAAGTAAGCTGGTGGCCGTTGATCTAAATGATCAACGGCCTGGATTGGATGGAGTAGGTAGGGATCCGGGTTATGTTGGTTTAATTGGGTCAGGGGTCGGGTTAAAATTAGAATTGGGCTGGGGTAATTGGGGCCTGATTTGGGTTATAACTGAAACCCAATTTGGGCTAAAATTTAAATAGTAACTTTTCCCTTTTAATTTATAAAAAATAGTAAATAAATTTCTGAAAAAAAATTGAAAGTACTAACATGATTTATAATATATAATTAAAAATTTAAAAATATAGGATCCCATTTTATAAACATGAGACAAATTTAAACCTAAAAATGGCTAATATTGCAATTATAGGCAATTAAGTTTAAAAAATACTAAATAAAATTGTAAAAATATGTAAAAATTACTTTAGCTGTATTTTGGCATAAATATAATGATCCAATAAATGAATCATCAAAAAATAATAATTTTTGGACATAATTATTTGAATTTTGTAGATGAAAAAGGGGAAAAAATCAGTTTAAAAACCCATAAAAATTATGAAACAATAATAATAAAATGCTTGGACATACTTATATATGCATATATATGTTATTTTGAAAGTATTTTGCATACTAAAAATATATAGGGAAAAATTGGGTGTCAACACCTATCCACCTGCCAGAGAACCACCAAAACCATGCTAACAACTCATCCACAACTCGACAAAGCACCACAACGTATATATCAATAATACTAATATCAGCATTACAAAGGATACATGGACATGATTTTTAAACCATAACACCTAGAAGGTACCTTTCAAGTCAAAACCAATTGCTATGCAATGAAGAGGGAATACTTTATTTCCACAACACTCTTGGCCTTCAATGTGGCCTCTTATACTTAAAGACTTCGCCATAACACATTCGCGGAAACAATCTCCACCCCCAAACTTACCTAACAAGGCTGACAAATAGATACCCTTCATAGGCCAACTATCCATTACCTCCACCTTCAGTAATTTCCACTGAAATGATGTACAAGGGATTTCCAACTACATTCTTGGACATAGACATATGAAAACACAGAATACATGGAGAACAACGATGGGGAAACATCATACTCATAGCGCGGCCTAATGTGAACTACACTTATTTCACCTTCATTATCAATTCATGTAACGTCTTCAGGGAGAAAATATTGAGAATAACCCGTTCACCTTCCTAAACTCTAAATCTCTACGCGAACATCCACGCTAAACCTTTGATGACCTTCAACAATTACTCTAAGATGTGCTATCATAAACTTACCATAAAAATTACCTATCAAATATATGTGATCACACGGTGATGCTTCCTCTTTGACATGTTTGAACCTTCAATACCCAATAGATTTAATAAAATGAGGAGCAACAGAGTTCAACATCAGGATGGAATTGTTCAGGAATCCATTAATGTGCTGAGCAGAGTATTTCATGAGGTTATATGCTAAGAGACACGAAGATTGCCATTAACAATACTGACATGGTTAATCATTGTGACGACATCAATTATTAGACAAATGAGGCGTATGGGTAACTAGTACATTGGCAATAGAAATCATTAAGGATGAATATTCAAGTACGTGACCCAGTCGTCTCCTGGAGTGTAGGGAAAATCCGTTTATCAAGAATGAGAATACTCTGGCACCTTGAATGCGATATGGGTTTCCAAATACATGAAGTTGAATTACACATCTAACGTTAACTGACACAAGGAATCTATGCCACAAGCCCATGAGGATGAAAAGAAGTTGGACACTTATGAGATTATCATATTTCAAACAGCTTAACCCTTCCCGATTATTGACCCAATACGAGATAAATAAAGATACGACAACTTGTCTTCCAAATTGATATACTCATGATATGTGCAAAAATCTGAAAGCAAATAATCTTAACCTTTCACGAGCGAAACCACATAGCTAGGACATTGTCACACCTCAAAACTGAGAGGCGCGATTGGCACTCGACCGGGTAGCCCCAGTCAAGCGGACCTGGGTGCCTTTCCTATTCCACGTGTTACCCTGTGTATTCATTACTCATTAATCGAAGGAAATAGCCATTTATGATTGAAACACCTTTTTACGAAATATACATAACATACATGGTTACTTAGCGTGGTTTACAAGTTACGCTGACCAAATACAAGATACATAAGTACATAACCCACATTTCCTGTCTACGAAGCCTCTAGGGATACAAAAGTGTTTTTCAATACTTGTCGGTAACAAGGCTCCGACTATACCTTACACAAATACCAAAATAAGACTCAGGGAAGAAAAGCGGCATGAGCCACGCAGGGCCCCGAGAGGAAAGAGGCTCACCAATACAACTGACGGAAAGTGGAGGAGGTGCTACTGTCGGTGGACTGGAGTACCTGCTATAGAACCACCTACAATCATAACAAGAATGTACGCCCCCAGCAAAAGGGACGTCAGTACATTTGAATTGTACTGGTATGTATGAACAAACATTACCCCAAGTAGAATCAGTCAATACACAGATAACAAACAGTAATAGAATCAACAATCAAATGCACATGAAAGGAACAACCAAAGCCAAACAAGTTTCACAATCTCTCCTTTTCCCCTTTCAACATTATTTCATCACATCAATAATTTCAGAACATTCTCATATTTTCATTTCAATAGTGATTTTGATTACTTTTCCACCTTATTACCTAGGCCACCCTTATTACCTAGGCCACCCTTATCACCACAACCCACACCTTATAACTTCGGGTTGCGGCACGCAACCCGATCCCACCGGACATACANTCTATTATTTAAAGCCGTTATATCCGATAGACATGATTTCTAGTTGTGTGAAAGTGAAGCATGCAGAATTTATTGTAAACAATAACAGATCCTATAGGCATGTTTTCTAACGGACCATATTTGAAGCAAAGTAGACCCTATAGGCATGTTATCTACCCTTTTAATAGCTAAAACATGCAGATTTCTCATCCCTTTTCACTAGCCAACCCCATAATGTTTACAAATTATTATAGCCCAAAATGACTAAATTACAAAAGAAATGCAGAAATAGGAAATTACAACCAAAGGAAGCCTGATCTTGACTTCCTATCTGAGTTATGTAATTAATCACATCAATGTCAGTGTTTTAAAGCCTTTCTCATACCTGAGTGTGTCAAAGTTCCCTAAGGATCTCAGGGGATCCAGTTGAAATATTATTTGAACTCAGTCCATTTGAATTACACTGTTTCATGAACTCAGCTATATTTTTAATCAACCTTGAGTTTTAACTGATATTTGAACTATTGTTTGAGCTGAGCATTATTGTCTTTACTGATGCCTGAGGGGCTTATGATTATTTTTGGACTGATTGAGGCCGAGGGCCATATGTGAGGATATGTCGAGTGATATGTGAGGAGGCTTTCAGGCCTCGAGTGTATTGTGAGAAGGCTTTCAGGCCTCATGTTGATATGTACAGGCTTTCAGGCCTTATGATTATTTAGCGCTTGGGCTGT
>NW_017687627.1:5455-6084 GCF_001879085.1 Nicotiana attenuata | reverse complement strand
TGCCCCTCTTCCAAGAGAATCTTATGCATATAGAAGGCTGGGCTGATACCCTTTATGTCTGCCATGGTCCAACCAATGGCAGTCTTGTTATCCTTCAGTACCTGTAATAGCTTCTCTACCTGCACATCTAGCAAACAGGATGATATAATAACAGGTAAGGTCGAATCAGGGCCTAGGAATGCATACCTGAGGTGATCTGGGAGTGGCTTCATCTCCAGTTTGGGTGGTTCCTCTATTGATGGCGTGGCTGGAGGAGTGACCCTTTTCTCCAGCTCAAGGGACTCGAACTGAGGTTCCCTTGACCAAAACCCTCGGCCTTCCAATGCCATCACCCATTCAGCTAATCCCTCACTATCTATTTCTTCTAAATTTGTCAGGCATGCCTCCAATGGATCTCTCACAGTTAGGGTCCTATCATCTTCTTGCAGAATTACATCCACTGCCTCCACTAGAGAGCAATTCGCATATTCGCTGGGTCTCCTCATTGATTGCTGAACATTGAATATGACTTCTTCATCGTTCAATCTCATTTTAAGTTCCCAGTCTCACAGTCTATCACTGCTCTCCCAGTGGCCAAAAATGGTCTCCCCAAAATAGGGGTATCTCCTCATCCACCTGACATCCAGAAT
>NW_017687627.1:0-755 GCF_001879085.1 Nicotiana attenuata | reverse complement strand
CGAAAGGCAAAGATGCCATACGGACAGGTGAAGGATGTTTTCTCTCTATCTTCGGGGGCTATCGATATCTGATTGTACCCCAAATATCCATCTAAGAAACAAAAGTGCGATCTTCCAGCCAGCCTATCCAACATTTAGTCAATGAAGGGCAACGAAAAGTGGTCCTTTCGGGTGGCGGTGTTCAATTTCCGGTAATCCATGCAGATTCGCCACCCTGTGACTGTACGAGTTGAGATCAACTCATTGTTGTCATTTTTCACAACAGTCATTCCCCCCTTTTTCGGAACACATTGGACCGGGCTGACCCAATTACTATCAGAGATGGGGAAAATGATTCCCGCATCTAACCATTTGATCACCTCTTTCTTTACAACCTCTTTCATGTTAGGGTTCAGCCTTCGCTGATGTTCCTTGGAAGGTCTGTGCCCCTCTTCCAAGAGAATCTTATGCATACAGAAGGCTGGGCTGATACCCTTTATGTCTGCCATGGTCCAACCAATGGCAGTCTTGTTATCCTTCAGTACCTGTAATAGCTTCTCTACCTGCACATCTAGCAAACAGGATGATATAATAACAGGTAAGGTCGAATCAGGGCCTAGGAATGCATACCTGAGGTGATCTGGGAGTGGCTTCATCTCCAGTTTGGGTGGTTCCTCTATTGATGGCGTGGCTGGAGGAGTGACCCTTTTCTCCAGCTCAAGGGACTCGAACTGAGGTTCCCTTGACCAAAACCCTCGGCCTTCCAATGCCATCAC
>NW_017687626.1:5145-6084 GCF_001879085.1 Nicotiana attenuata | reverse complement strand
TTATATTGTTGTTTGTGACAGAATATGAGATAGAATTTCTGTGAGCTTGGGCTCCAGTGATATCGTGGAGTTAAGAAAAGAAGAAAGGGTAAAGAGTTACTGGTTATTCCCTTGCCGGGCGTTTTGTTGATTCTGTTGTTGGTTTTTTTTTCTCTCCCTTGCCGGGATACTGAGATTATTAAGTTGTTTGTCATGTGTATTCCCCTGCCGGGATTTTCATTATTGTTTATTTACTCTCTTGCCCCATATTTGTGATTGTGGTTTGGATGAGGAAATATGATCTTGGTGGAGCGGGTTGCACGCCGCAACAATGATATTGAGGATCGGGTTGCATGCCGCAACAATAATAGGTGAAGGTCGGGTTGCACGCCACAACAATGATATTGAGGATCGGGTTGCACGCCGTAACAGTGGTATTTGTGGAGCGGGTTGCACGCCGTAACAATGGTAATTATGGAGCGGGTAGCACGCCGCAACAGTTATTTGATGCCCTGTGTTTATATTGAGTATTGATTCCTTGTTTATGGTGGATCTAAGTTGCTTTAGTTTATTACCCTGGGTTACTGTTAATATTGTATCTCCCCATAGCATGTTTCCCCCTCCCATATTGTTAATTGCTTTGTATTCGATTTTCGCTATATATTTATAACTGCACAGGTTTATGTGGTGTCCACTCTAGCCTCGTCACTACTTCGCCGGGGTTAGGCTAGACACTTACCAGCACATGGGGTCGGTTGTGTTGATGCTACACTTATGTGCATTTTTGCACAGGTCCAGGTTTTGAGGAGCAGCAGCAGCAGTAGTACGGGAGCAGGATTTCATTTATACGAGACTGAGGTAGCCTTGCAGGCGTCCGCAGGCCCGGCGTCTCTTCCTTATGTTCTCTTTAGACTGTTGCCTCATTGTTTTCGAGACAGACAGCTTATATGTTTCTTTCAG
>NW_017687626.1:0-825 GCF_001879085.1 Nicotiana attenuata | reverse complement strand
TTGAAAACGGACGTCGTTTGACGTGTTTCGGACTCGAAATGGAAATTTGAGGCTTTATGAACATTTCAAAGAAAATCATGAGTTTTGAGGCTTGATTCTATGTATATGATGTTATTTTGGCGATATGATCGCGCGAGTAAGTCCGTAGGCATCGGATTGCATTTCTCATATTTTAAAAATCTGGTATGCTGGCTTGTGATATTTTCGCAAATGCGAAGGGAAGACTCGCAATTACGAGCTCGCAAATGCGAGCACTGCTTCGCAAATTGCGAAGTCTGGAGAAAATGGGGCACTGTCGCAAATGCGATGGGTAGGCTCGCAAATGCGAAGGGGCGGAGGTTCGCAAATGCGATGCCTCTTTCGCAAATGCGAAACCCCGCCTGTAGGCCCAGTGTTCGCAAATGCGAACCAAGGATCGCAATTCCCAGCCCTGTCTTGTTCGCAATTGCGAACCAAGGCTCGCAATTCCCATATCTGAGGCCCAGCAAATTTTATACTTAGTCGAATTTTCATCACTTTTCACTATTCTTTCAAAACCCAAACACCATAGGCGATTTTTCAAGAGCAAACTTCATCCCAAATCATTTGTAAGTTGATTTTTACTCAATTCATTCAACTTTTAACATCATTAAACATGTTTTCCACTTGAAATCAAGGATTTTCATGGGTGAAATTGGGGTTTTTGGTAGAACCTAGGTCTTCCATAAATTGGGGAGTTGGACCTCGATTTGAGGTCCGATTTCAAAACAAATTACATATTTGAGTTCGTGGGGGAATGGGTAACCGGGTTTGGTTCGAACTCGGTTTGCACGTGGCCAGGGCGTT
>NW_017687625.1:5387-6085 GCF_001879085.1 Nicotiana attenuata | reverse complement strand
AACTACCTCTCTAGTTAGGCCTTTTGTAAGTGGATCCGACACATTATCACTTGACTTTACATAGTCAATCGTGATAATTCCTCTAGAGAGTAATTGTCTAACGGTTTTATGTCTTCGTCGTATATGGCGAGACTTACCGTTATACATAACGCTCCCAGCCCTTCCAATTGCCGCTTGACTATCACAATGTATGCATATTGGTGCCAACGGTTTGGGCCAAAATGGAATATCTTCCAAGAAATTCCGGAGCCATTCAGCTTCTTCACCGGCTTTATCCAAGGCTATGAACTCAGCCTCCATTGTAGAGCGGGCAATACAAGTTTGTTTGGATGACTTCCAAGATACCGCTCCTCCACCAATAGTGAATACATATCCACTTGTGGACTTGGAATCACTTGATCCGGTGATCCAATTTGCATCACAGTATCCCTCAATGACCGCAGGATATTTATTGTAATGCAAAGCAAAGTCCTGGGTATGTACTAAATACCCCAAAACTCGTTTCATGGCCATCCAATGAGATTGGCCTGGATTGCTCGTATATCGACTCAATTTACTTATAGCACAAGCTATATCTGGTCGTGTACAATTCATGATGTACATTAAGCAACCCAACACACGAGCATAATCCAATTGTGATATGCTCTGGCCTTTGTTCTTTGCTAATGCAAGATTCACATCAATTGGAGTCTTTGCAA
>NW_017687625.1:0-1475 GCF_001879085.1 Nicotiana attenuata | reverse complement strand
AGCCGAGCGAGCGACGACGACGACGGCGCGAGGCTTGCCTTCTTCTCAACTCTTTAAGAGCTAGAAGAAGAGCAATTGCTTATATACCCATAAAAAACCTCTTCCTCTTCCAATATGGGACAATGCCCATTTGCCAAGGGAGGAGGAACTTAAAATTTCACTCAAAAATTTCATTTCCCTCCATTTCCCATTCACCCTCTTTTAAGTATTTAATATATTAATTAAATACCTTAAAAACCCAACATGTATTGTCTTATATTATTTTATGGATACAACCTTTGAATAGATTGTATCATTTGCTATTGTTAAATAATATTTTTGTTGTATCATACAATACTGTAATCGATAAGTTCACTAAAATACCCGTCATTATTTTAAATAAAATTTATCAAGAATTACACATAAAAATAATTTAAGAAAATCTCTTTCTACCAATTTATCATTAATTACGTAGCTTGGAAATAAGAGCAAAAACCTGAAAAAGAAAATGGTTAACTAATATTAGCAACACCAAAAAAAAAAATGAATACGATGACAAAGAGACAAAGAATCGAAGAGAAACTTGTTATAACAAAAAGAAAGGGGCAAACCAACTCTAGAAAAGATGGAAGAAGACACAGTAGGTCAATAGGATAGAGATTTGGAGTTAAAATAATAAAAATTAAATGATAAAATAGAATTATGGAGTAATAAGTAAGGCATAATTAGAAAATAAAATAGGAAACGAGATTTCACCACACCAAATCGGTTGTTTCATAAAATGGGGCATTTGGTTATTCCGGAACAATAGAATTTAACAATACGATACAATCAATTTAATAAAGAATACATAACAAACATTATTTAGGATAACATACAATACGATACGATGGGTAACATAGGGTAGACTATCATATATATGTACAAGCAACTAGGCACCTTATTCCAATTGTTTGGAATCTGTGAAATATACTATTTTCATCTAGGACTTTACGCTATGACTGTACATGTACAAAATAATATAATTCTTCTTTGTGCCAATATATCTTCAGTTTTACCTGGATCACAAGCATAATGGCCTTTGAGCTAAATGAATTGACAGACTGACTTTGCCTAATGATTCTAATCCTCTAATTTAGAAAGGTTTCCCTAACTAAAAGATCAATGTTAATTCAAAAGAGTGAAGGAAATCAAAGTTCCTACATCGGACATAATATGATCAAAAGAGCTGTATTTGCTAGAGAATTGGGCGTTCCGATCGTAATGCATGACTACTTAACGGGGGGATTCACCGCAAATACTAGCTTGGCTCATTATTGCCGAGATAATGGTCTACTTCTTCACATCCACCGTGCAATGCATGCGGTTATTGATAGACAGAAGAATCATGGTATCCACTTCCGGGTATTAGCAAAAGCGTTACGTATGTCTGGTGGAGATCATATTCACTCTGGTACCGTAGTAGGTAAACTTGAAGGTGAAAGAGACATAACTTT
>NW_017687624.1:5317-6085 GCF_001879085.1 Nicotiana attenuata | reverse complement strand
AAAAGGAAGTTCGGTACAACTGCTAAGTGGCATGTGATTGTACATTTTATTATTACAAATTGGTTCATACATGTTTTATTAAAACAAAATTTGTTATAGAAATACCAATAACCAACGAAATAAGTAAGAAATTGATAAATTGTTGGTTAATTTGTTTTCTATGAAATTAATATAAGTTTAATTTAAGGTTGTTTGGGAATGGATTCCAGCAAACCTACCAATCTACTACGTGGTCCCAACTTTCACATGTCAATGTCTACTCAAAAAGTTACAAGGTCCAGTAAAAATAAGTGTGTTATGTGGGTCCATAATTTGTCCAAGAAGAATTATGGAGTGATGTATGATGAGATAAGCAAGGGACAATTTGGTCAAAACATTTAAATATTTACTCCCTCCGTTCCAATTTATGTGGTCTTGTTTGACTGGGCACGAAGTTTAAGAAAAAATGAAGACTTTTGGAATTTGTGGTCCTAAACAACTCAAAAAGGGGCCCAGAGTATTTGTGTGGTTACATGAAAGTGACCATCTTGACCACCACACATATCACATCCATTGCACACATAAGATTGAGTTGGTGCACATAACTCGCTCTCGGAAATATTTTGATAATTTTGCCATTGGTGGTTTTCTCTACAATATGCATGAGGAGGATTAAAATTAGAATTACCAACATCAAAATTGTCATAACTCCAAGATGCCACGTTCTAAAGTCAACAAGTTAAAAAAAAATCAATAAAATAAAAATAATAGTTCAAACTAGAAATCTAG
>NW_017687624.1:0-3263 GCF_001879085.1 Nicotiana attenuata | reverse complement strand
CATGGTTCAGGCTATATTGTGGTTGTGGATCGTGTGCGTCGGTACTGTTTAAGGGCTATCAGGATTTGGAGGCTCGAGTGGATCTTTACTTGCTGGTATGTTAGATTTTGATGTGATGTCAGAATTTAGACTGGTTGTCTTAGCGTCGGGCAATTCTGAACTATTGTGCCATGGGCTATGCCGGAAATGCCACGGGTTGAGTGGCGAGGTGAGTTGGATTATGTTCTATCAGGTTTGCGTGGTATGTGTTATTTGTTTCACTGTGGGTGTAAGAATTGCGTGGGTTTCAGACATCAAATGTGCGTGGTTGTTGATTTTGAGCATAGCGGCTTGAGGTGCTTCAGGTGTAACAGTGTTGGGATAGGATCGCGCATTGTAGCGAGGCTACGGGAGTTATGACCTTTCGGGGTAGATTCAGGCATTCTATTTCTATGATGTGAAACGGGGTCTCAGCCTTGTATTGTAATGGTATTGATGAGCTTGAGGTACAGCTCTTTCGTTTGAGACATTTGTTATGATTTGAATGTGTTCAGATCGTTTCTTACTGGTGCGTGTATTATGCAAGATGTGGTTTAGACTTGTATTGAGGTATCATATCACCAGAGTGGTGTTGGATTCGAGGTGATCGTTGGGTTCATTAATGAATACGGACAGATTTGATCCTAGCTTGTTAGGAAGATAATATCGAGGTTTGACCCGGAAATCTGTTGTGATATCAGTCAAGGGAAGTGGTTTCAGGAATGGTTGATCTGAGAGATGACTACGATTTATAGCGTGTTTCATTCATCGTTGGCAGTATATGAAAGTGTTGGAATAAGGCTTTAGCTAATAAGAGGTTCTCTGCCGGTAATTGGTTGCTGGGGACAACTGCTGTGAATAAAAGTTATGGTTCCAAGTGTTTGGTTTAGGCGGTATATCATATATTTTCACCTGAGGGTGCAAGTATGGGTTATTACAGCTGGTTCGAGGCTATTCAAGGTATAGGTGTGAGGTTTTGATCACATCGATGGTTTCAGAAGTAAAAAGGTAGTTCTATGATTTATGGGCTAGGCTGGATTGTGTAAATCCGATTTAAATGTGTTATCGGACCTATATGACATAGGGTGACGTGGGATCACCCCGGGTGGATGCTTAGTAAGGTTATTCAGCTTTTGGTTGGCTTCTAGGACAACTCTGGGTACGCTCGAAGACGAGCGTTTGTTTAAGTTGGGGAGAATGTGACGACCCGACCCGTCGTCTCATGAGTTACTACCCTGTTCTTCCCATTTTCTGCTTTCTTATGTTTCATTATCGGTATTGGGTGCGTTAGAATTGATTTGGAATGATTTTGATAAGAAATGAGACACTTAGTCTCTTTTAAGAAGGCTTAAGTTGGAAAAGTCAACCGTATGTTGACTTGTGAGTTAGAAGGCTCGGAATTGAATTCCGATGATTCGGTTAGCTCCGGGTGATGATTTAAGGCTTAAGAGCGCAATTGGGAGTAATTTTGGAGTTCCGGTGAAGAAGTTAGCCTATTTTAGCGAAGGTAGTATTTTGGCGATTTCCGGTTGATAGGTGAGATTTTGATCCGGGAGTCGGAATGGAATTCCGAGAGTTGATGTAGCTTCGTTATGTCATTTTGGACTTGTGTGCAAAATTTGAAGTCAATCGGACGTGATTTGATAGGTTTCGGCATCGGAAATAGAAGTTGGAAGTTCTAAAGTTCATAAAGCTTGGATTGGAGGTTGATTCATGATTTAAGCGTTGTTTGATGTGATTTGAGGCCTAGAGCAAGTCCGTAATATATTATGGGACTTGTTAGTATACTTTGTTGGGATCCCATGAGGCTCGGATAAATTTTGGAAGAGTTTTTGAAAGATTTTTGCCGTTTTGAGCATAAATGTAATGATCTAAAGGTTCATTTTTAGTTCTAGAGATCCAAATTTGATTCCGAGACTTCCGGAATTTTGATAATGAATTATAGGACTGATCTGGAAATTTTGGTCTAATTTCATCAAGTCGCGATTGGGTTTTTGACGCGAAACATGAGTAATTGTTTAACGAGCGAAATGGATATCGCACTGGGCAAATGAGCTCCGAATTGAGTTTCGATTGAAGGGTTGTGTTCGTATTATTATTTTGACTCATAGGAACAAGAATCGTCTAATTCGGAGTTCGTACGAAGGAGTTAGAACCTTTTTAGAGAAATTAAAGAGTGCTGGTGCATCAGGTCTGGTGTGGCACTTTTAGCGACCAGATTAGCACCTTTAGCGACCAGATTTGCTTATTAAAAGTTGCTGCGTTTCTGCTCGTTTTTTTTTACCTATTTTCTTGCGAAATAACACAGCTTGGGGCGATTTTGAGCAAGAAATCATGGGAAATCTTGAGTTAAGTCACTTGTGATTATTTCTACTCCATAATATTGAATTATCATCGAATAATCCGACTAGATTACATGTTTTTGAGGTGTAAATTGGGGATTTTGGACCTAGGGATTTACAAATAAGATTTGAAGATTTGAGAGGTCATTTGAGTTCCGATTTTGGTAAACTTTATATGTACGGACTCGTGGCGAGACGAGGAATCCGTTGGTGTGATTTTTGGAATTTTTCGAGAAGTGGGCCCGGGGCTCGGGTTTTACCAACTTTGTGAATTTTAGTACTTTTCGAGTATTTTTGATTGGGTTATGTTTATTTAACCCATATTTATGTATTCGCTGTGATTTTGACTAGATTCGACGCGCGAGGAGGTCGATACAAAAGGAAAAGGCATTGCGGACCAGTCTACGGCCGGTTAGAGGTGAGTAGTTGGTGTATATGATGGCCTGAGGGTTTGAAACCCCGGCTTATCACATTGTGACGCTATTGTAGGGCGTGACTCGCACCCCATGGCAGGTGCGGGATTAGTTATGACTGGGGATTGAGACTTAGTCCATCCCGAACAAGAATATTTCTATATTGGTGACTGATACGCACCCTGTATTGAATATATCTGGGCTTATTGCCGTGTTTGGGGCCTTGTGTCGATCTGTAGCATCCTTAGAGGATGAATGTCATTGTGATAGCATGCTTTGTATAATCATTAATCTCAGTCCTGTGTTTAATCACTGTTATGAAACGCTAAGTCACTTTTCCTGAAGTTAAATATCTAAAGTATATTCTTCTTAATAAATTGGAAATTAAAAAATTAATTAAATTTGTTAAGTGACTCATATGCATATTGTGGACTGAGTATGGATCGGGCTGCACGCCGCAGCGAATGATATGATTATATTGCGCTTGGAC
>NW_017687623.1:5074-6085 GCF_001879085.1 Nicotiana attenuata | reverse complement strand
CACTGGGGAGGCTATATACTAGAGATAGATTAGCAAAGTAGGGTGTGATGACTGAGCTAATTTGTCCTCTGTGTGACAATGACGATGAATCCATTGAGCACCTATTTTTTAAGTGCAACTTCTCTGCTGCCCTATGGGGAAAAATGCTCACATGGATGGAAATAAACAGAGGGCCAATGGGATGGAATCAAGAACTGGCATGGACAGTTATGAATGCAAATGGAAAGGATACTAAAGCTGGAATCTACAGATTAACAATGACAGGATGTGTGTACTACTTATGGAAAGAGCGGAACTTAAGAATCTTCCAAAAGAAGTCGAGAAGTGTTGAAGTTCTAAGCAGATTAATAACACAAGATGTTCATTGCAGAGGACAGTGGGATCGGAAACTTGCGGGGCAATTGAGAAGGATAAATTTCTTTCCTTAATTAACTTCTGTCTATTTTTGTAACTAAGGGGATAGGGAGGAAGAGAAGATGAATGTAATAAGTTGGGGATGTCCAACTGTATGGGTTTTGTTTTGCTTGTAAATATATTTTCCCTTGGTAAATAAAATTACTTAATTACCAAAAAAAAAAACTGTTATTTCTGTTGGTTGAGATGCATATTTTGTCACGCCCCAAAATCCGAGGAGCGCGACCGGCGCTCAACCGAGTAAACCCGACCGAGCAAGCCTGTTAGGTCTCATTCTACCAAAACTAACTCATGAATAAATTGGAGATGGACTCCATTAATCAAGTTCTATAAACATATCATTCACGATTTCCATTTCATTTTCCATTAGCAACTTCATTCGCTATAGTAAAGGTATTACAAGTTTTATACATCATTGCCAAACATCAATACTTCTACTTTAAATTCCCATGCTCGACACTACCCACAACCTGTCTACGGAGCCTCTAAATATAACTGAAGAATAATATGGAAATGCCGGCAACAAGGCTCCGGCTATACCTTACACAAATACCAATATAAACTCCGGAGGAAAGGCGGCATGAGCCACGTAGGGCC
>NW_017687623.1:0-738 GCF_001879085.1 Nicotiana attenuata | reverse complement strand
GGAACCTGTGCCAAAAGAAGGATAGACTTTGGATACAATGGGTTCATAGCTACTATGTGAAGGGTAAACATATTTGGGGGTGTGACCCTCCACAAGCGTCCTGGATGGTTAAAAAAGTGATGAAGGCAAAGGATACCTTGGAGAAAGCAGGATACGTATATGAAGACATCTTGAAGACCAGTCACCTCTCAATCAAGAAGATATACAACAAACTTAGAGGAGATTATCCAAAGGTGAGTTGGAAGAGACTAATATGCAACAATCCAGGATATCCTAAATGGATATTCATACTACAATTGGCAGCACTGGGGAGGCTATATACTAGAGATAGATTAGCAAAGTGGGGTGTGATGACTGAGCTAATTTGTCCTCTGTGTGACAATGACGATGAATCCATTGAGCACCTATTTTTTAAGTGCAACTTCTCTGCTGCCCTATGGGGAAAAATGCTCACATGGATGGAAATAAACAGAGGGCCAATGGGATGGAATCAAGAACTGGCATGGACAGTTATGAATGCAAATGGAAAGGATACTAAAGCTGGAATCTACAGATTAACAATGACAGGATATGTGTACTACTTATGGAAAGAGCGGAACTTAAGAATCTTCCAAAAGAAGTCGAGAAGTGTTGAAGTTCTAAGCAGATTAATAACACAAGATGTTCATTGCAGAGGACAGTGGGATCGGAAACTTGCGGGGCAAAGTTGAGAGGATGAATTTCTTCTAGTTAACTCTG
>NW_017687622.1:5017-6085 GCF_001879085.1 Nicotiana attenuata | reverse complement strand
ATTGCCATTTGAATTATCCTTGATATATGTGTCTATGTTTACAACTTATGAAATGAATATTAAAAAACGGGAAACGATGTGATGATGGTGACCATGAGTGCCCCAGGAATTGTTATGATATGTGTGGGATAAAGATTTGAAGTGTTGACTAATGAGAATGGAGTAATGCCTCTAATGAGGTGACCTAGCCGATCGGGTCGTGATCGGACACCATGCCGCACACATGGTGGTAATGTGCTGATATTGGATTCCGGATAAGGGAAATGAAATATTAATTGAGAGTAATGCCTCCAATGAGGTGACCTAGCCGGTCGGGTCGTGATCGGACTCCGCTCGAGATGGCGGTGGTAATGAGAACAATGGTGAACACGTGACAGAAATGCCCTAATAAATGTTGTGGAAATTGTATGAAAGATTATATGAATTGCTTCTTTGATTTGCCCATATTATTTGCTTGTATCTGTTTGATAGTTCTTTCTAGAAAAATAGTGTTTAGTTATACATACCAGTACAATTCAAATGTACTGACGTCCCTTTTGCCGGGGGCGCTACATTCGTGTTATGATTGTAGGTGGTTCTATAGCAGGCACTCCAGTCCACCGGCAGTAGCACCCCCTCCACTTTCCGTCAGCTGTATTGGTGAGCCCCTTTTCCCTCGGGGCCCTGCGTGGCTTATGCCGCTGTTCTTCCCGGAGTCTTATTTTTTTTATTCGTGTAAGGTATAGCCGGAGTCTTGTTGCCGGCATTTCTATATTATTCTTCAGTTATATTTAGAGGCTCCGCAAATAGGTTGTGGGTAGTGTCGGGTATTGGAAATTAAAAGTAGAAATATTGATGTTTGGCAATGATGTATGTAACTTGTAATACCCTTAAAGTGGCGAAATGAAGTTGCTAATGACAATGAGATGGAAATCGTTAATTATATGTTGATAGAATTTGATTAATGGAGTCTATCCCTTATTTAATTATGAGTTGGGTTGGGTAGTATGTATGAAACCTGCCAGGCTTGCTCAGTCGGGTTTACTCGGTTGAGCGCCGGTCGCGCTCCTTGGATTTTGGGGCGTGACA
>NW_017687622.1:0-1018 GCF_001879085.1 Nicotiana attenuata | reverse complement strand
CGAGAATGTGTCATGATAGAGATGGTAAGTTGAGAAGGTCATTAGGAAGGCTGAAAGTGTCATGGAAGGAAAATATTTCTTGCTTGATTGAATATCAATTAGTAATGACTTGAAAGGTGTCATATAGGTGTTTTTCTCTAAAACTGTGTAGTCCATGTTCTGGTATCCCTATGATAAGGTAGTGCTTGTAATACTAAGATTAGTATGGTCGATATATACACTGTGGTGCTTTGTCTAGTTGTGGATGTGTTTTAAAGATAATTTTTGTGACTCTCTGGCAGGCGGATAGGCCAAGTTACAAAGGAGACTCTGCCGAAATTTCTATAAAATTTAGGAGTTAGTAAAAATTTAGAGTCTTGAGGTAGGTGAGAAAAGAGATTTATTATATTAAACGTTTAAGTCGGGATCTACTCCTCATTCGAGGACGAATGATCCTGGGGGGGAGAATGTAAGGCCCCGAAAATTTTCGCCAAGTAATTTAAGATTTCGTGGTGTCACATAGGCTTATTTTAATATTTTTTATGTGCTATTAACATGGTGTACATCCATTGGATTTGGTAAATATGTGTATAAGTCTTACGGTAAGTAATTTGGGATCCAAGGAAAGGCCTAAGTCTAAGAAAAATTGGAAAAAAAGTCCATAATAGGCTAAAATTTCCAACGATCTTGCACTAGTCCCTACTTTGAACGAGCATATCTAAATATCTATAAGGTTCTAGGTGATGGATAACCTATAAAATAAAAGGTCTTCGAGTCTAATTTCCAACGCTTCAAACCGTTCGTCATTTGGACCTTCCTACACAAAGTTATGATCAAATTACCAAAAGCTGGAAAAATGCGATTCTGCGTGAAATCTGCGATCGCAGATTCAACTCTGCGGACCGCATAACCATTCTGCGGTCGCAGAATGGTCGCAGATTGAGACAGAACAGCCCAGTTTTGGGCAACGAGTTCTGCGACGAAACTGCGGCCCGCATACCCATTCTGCGGTGGATTCTGCTATAGCAGACTTGACATC
>NW_017687621.1:5348-6085 GCF_001879085.1 Nicotiana attenuata | reverse complement strand
AGAAGGGGACTTCAAGGTCTGCAGACGCTAGCAGATCTACCTCGAGTCTCCAAATGAGCAAATCTAAGCTCCTACGCCTCACGAACAACTAGGGCCGGTAACAAAGTCTGCACAAGAAATACAGAGTGTAGTATGAGTACAACCGACCCCATGTACTCATAAGTGTCGAGCCTAACCTCGACGAAGTAGTGACGAGGCTATGACAAGACACCCACATAATAAACCTGTGGTGCCTAGTTGATAAGTTCTGGTTTACCCAAAACTTTTGTGAGGAAGCTATGCTTACAGCTTACCGAATACTCATTCACGTACCCCATAGCAAGACACATTCCATTCCATATAAAAGAAAATGGAAAAGAAGAAAACCCCACTTGAAATATTTCCAAGTGTGGGGGGTATTTGGGGAAAGTGTAAGTTCTTAAACTCAAAAGGATAAAAATCGGATCGAACACCGTTGATTCTGTTTGATAAGATATGCAACAAATAGTAAGGCATATCGTTTTTCGATTCATAAATCGTAAAATCCCGACATTCATATTAATACGGTTATCGAATCAGATAATGCTGAATTATTTGAGAATATCTAAGCGAAATCGGAAAGAAGCAAAGAAAAATACGTTGAATTAGAAAATTTCAAGATGTAGTAAACGTCAAAGGATAACTACTTCTTTGGATCGGATTTTCTCACATTCTTGTTGGAAAATGAGCCTCAAACGTTTAAGAAATATTGTCTTCCC
>NW_017687621.1:0-615 GCF_001879085.1 Nicotiana attenuata | reverse complement strand
ATGATTAGGATTTGAAATAGCCTCCATGCAAGACTTGCATGCAAAGCTTGATTTTTTAATGTTAGATTCTGTATTCCTAACCCTCCTTTGTCAAGAGGTTGAGTGATGGTAGTCCACTTAATTAAATGTAATTTTTTCTTGTTTGTTGTGGTTCCCCAGAGAAAATTCCTTTGGTAACGATTAAGGGAAGTAATTATATAAGAAAGTAATTTTATATACTGCATAATATGGTTGGGAAGAGAATTTAGAGTTGAACGTATTAAAGTGGTCCTTCCTGCCTTTGTTAAAAAATTTGTTTTCCATCCTGCTAATTTATTTTCTATTAAGAATTGATAATCCTATTTTTGTTGGCTGCTTAATAAAAATTGGGAAGCCTAAGTATTTCCCAAAAGTTTACCCTCATTCATGTGGAACATTTGGAGTATAGTAGTTCTAATATTTGTAGAGCAAATTTTTGGAGAAAAAGATGTGTTGATTTAATCAAAAATTGATACGTTTGGCCTGAATGACTAGTAAAATGTAGTAATTGTATTAACCATAGCTTGACTATGATTTTAGCAGTAATCTTTGATGTAAAGATAATATTATCAGCTAAAAAGTAAGTGGGATAGTTGA
>NW_017687620.1:4957-6085 GCF_001879085.1 Nicotiana attenuata | reverse complement strand
ATCTGAGGTTCATCTCCCTCATCTTGGCCTGCACTCTCCCCAGATAATGAAGCTGTAGGGGAGGTGGAGTATTGCTCACTACCAGCTGCGGACTCATCAGAAGAATCCGAGACTACGGTCACTGGTCTTTTGGAAGTGGGTGATGGTGAAGGGGTATCAGCTAGGTGGAGGGGGTCAGTTACATGAGTTGGGATTGAATCGGAGGAGATATCTTTGGAGGGCACATACTCACTCCCCGATGAATGAGAGGCAGCCTTGTCAGCAGCTCGTATCAATTTGCGGGTCTTTTTGATGTTCTCCCGATCCTGGGGAGTGAGTTTTGCAATTCGCTTTCCTTTACCCCCTCGGGAGGAACCACCTCTCCCGGGTTGTTGTGATTGTTTGGCGCCCCTTTGTTTACCATTTTCTGCAAAGATAAGCATCTAACATTGTTAGTTTAAGCACATGCAGTGAAACAAGTGAATCAAATAGATTGTAGAGATAATATCAGTACACAGCAGCAGAAAAGATTGCAGAACTTAGCACCGCGGATCGCTCAAACTTGACCGCGGCCGCGTTAGAGGCACCGCGGACCGCACAAACATGAATGCGGTCCGCGCTGGGCAAAGGCCCAAAATTCACACCCTCTGAATCTCCCACCGTGGTCCGCACAAAAATGCAACGCGGCCGCGATGGGCCACCGCGGACTGCACAAACATGAATGCACAATCACAGAAGCACCGCGGTCCGCACAAAATTGCAACGCGGACCGCGTTAGGGCAGCGCGGTCGCGCAAAAGTGACCGCGGATCGCGCTGAGCTGGGGTTTACGGGTACTAAGTTAGGGGTGCATATTTTGCCATTCTTGTTCAAGTTTTTACACCTACTTTGTCCCTACTCAGTTCAGCCATTGATTAAGCCTATTCAATGCATTACCCTGGTTTTAAACTAACCTAAACTAACAGTTAAATAAAAAGAAGAAGCTAAACTACTGAACAATCCATAAAAAATGAAAATAAGAAATTAATTAATCACAAGTGCATGAAATGTTACCAAGTCTGTGAAGATGGAATGCAATTAGTCCAAGCAATTCAGAAAAGTAGTCTCAGAAGGGAATGAACAGTGTCCTATAGCTCTGAGTGTTCAAAGT
>NW_017687620.1:0-1096 GCF_001879085.1 Nicotiana attenuata | reverse complement strand
GGGGCAGAGGAAGGTGGCTTGTAGTTCTTGGATTTAGGGTTGTCCGGACCCTGCATACTGTACCAAGAGTAAGGAGCCACATGCTTGGTCTTGACATTATATCTCCTCTTCTCTACCTCCAGATCCCGAAAATACATTGATAGGGTGTTGGGAAAAGGATAATTCCTGTCATGCTCTTGCCCTACGCAGAAATCACACGGGACATCACGTTGCCCACGTTGATAGGGTACCCGGACATAATAGATGCAACCAGAACTGCTCGGGTAAGTGGAATGGTTTGATCGTGAGTGGAAGGGTCAAGCCGACTGCAGACAAATGTCAACCACCCTCGAGCCTCAAAGCTGAATGTCTTCCTGAATATTTTCTTCCCTGCTTGTAACCACTCTGGCACAGTACTTGGGATTGCCAAGTACTGGTCCAACCACGGGCGGACTTCCTCTCCCATTGCCAATTTTGCCAAATAAAGGGACTCATCTTCATCACGGAACCCCAAATACTCATTCAACGATCTCCCATCAAATAACACTGTTTTGTTTCTAACTTTGGTCACCTTGGTATCCTTGACTATGTGAGCTACATTGGAATAGAATTCCCTGACCATGTGCTCGTTAGCATCGATGCACCTCTCCATGAAGAACTCCCAGCCCCATCTTGTTCTGAACTCTCTCTGCACGTTCGGGTTGTGGGGTAAAAGGTCAGTGTCAATAAAAGTCCTCTCCGGTATCAACTTCCTCAACGGCCACCATTCTCTAAACTTGTGAAATGCCACTTGACTGACAAATCGATCCTCCCAAACTTCAGGCTTCCTAGTTCTCTCAATCCCCCCAATCTGAGGTTCACCTCCCTCATCTTGGCCTGCACTCTCCCCAGATAATGAATCTGTGGGGGAGGTGGAGTATTGCTCACTACCAGCTGCGGACTCGTCAGAAGAATCCGAGACTACGGTCACTGGTCTTTTGGAAGTGGGTGATGGTGGAGGGGTATCAACTAGGTGGAGGGGTTTAGTTACATGAGTTGGGATTGAATCGGAGGAGATGTCTTTGGAGGGTACATACTCACTCCCCGATGAATGAGATGCAGCCTTGTCAGCAACTCG
>NW_017687619.1:0-6085 GCF_001879085.1 Nicotiana attenuata | reverse complement strand
AGTCTCTCGATGGTTTGAGGCCTTCTGAAAATAAAATGCGCGAGTTTGACTAAATGCGGATAATATCACATTATATTAAAATAATATCAAAAATTATATTCGTTATTTTATAAGCTTAAAAACAATCGAAAATATATAGGGGTAAATCGTAATCAAATATAATAAGCCCAAGAGATGATTATTGCTTCAAGAATGTTTGTAGATCTGTAAGTGCGTAGTGAAATAGACTTAGCTTAAGAGGGAAGCCATGGTTGGAAAATCAAGAAAGAGATAAGAGGGAGAGAGATAGAGAGAGAAATTGTATTATCCGAGAATAACCCCCCCTATTACAATGTGGAGGTCTCCTTTATATAGTAGGAGACCTCCCTCGAAATAATTAAAAAGGTACAAAAGTTGGTGGCTTCTACTCAGTAAAAAGGTCAGGCACTAAACGACGTCACTTCCTCTTCACCAGCTTGGGCCGTGCCCTCACTCGGGTCGCCCTTATTATAAGGGACGTGTCCATTTGGCGTGATGGCGTTATGAACCAAATTTAACCCTATACAGTTAGTCCCTCCGTTCGTTGGAGACGTACTCGATGACCGTCTTCAATGGACGGACATGCACGATTTGCTTTTTACGGAAATTTGGCCGCGCCCATAGGCGTCTCTTTCGAAGAGCGTGAGCGTGGATAATATTTATTGGGCCGTTGACATGCGACCCCCTTTTTTAAGGTGACGTCACCAGTCTCATGCGTCATCATTATTTTTGGTTCCCGAGACTGTTCAGAACATGACGTGACGTTTTGGCTTCCCGCGCTAGTTTCAGAATTGTGCCTCTTCGATTTCCGTGTGCCTCATTCCCATAAATAGAGGAGCGGTTCAAAGAGGTTCATCTTTCGAACCTTCGGAGAGTTTCCCTTTGTTTCTTCATCTTTCTTTCTTGCAAGAGTTGTATCGCTTTCAAAGAAATGCCATTTCTGAGGATCGTATCTCTCATTACTAACACTTCATTTTTATAAATCGTATCATGGTGAAACACCGTCAAGAAAGCAAAAGGACTAAGGACGGCGCTTCTTCCAGGGTTCCGCCCCCTTCCGATGGTAAAGGGGAAGAAGTGGAGAAGACCCTTGTTCCTTTAACGGTAAATAATGTTGTACCGAAGGATTTGAGTGTCCGGAAAGATTTCAATACGACATGCCCCTCTTATCCCTGGGAGCATAGCGAGTTGCTTCAGTCTCACCTGGACGCCATTAGAACTAGATACAACATTCCTGGCCATGTTGAAATGGCTCCGGCTGGGACGGACTATGCCAATGTGCATAGGCCCGGGTTCTGCACATTCTATGAGTACGCTCTTAGGATCGGATATAGCTTTCCGCTTAACCCCCTGGCGGAAGAGCTTTGCCGCTTCTATCATGTATGCCCGGCTCAGCTCACACCTTACGCCCTGAAGGTGTGTCGAATCCTTACCACGCTTGTGGGTGAGGCCGGGACCGTCGTTTCCGTTCACCGCCTGCTGCAGATATTCAGCCCTAGTTACATGAGGGGTATCATGCTTCAATTGAGGAGCCGTGGTAAGAAGAGCTTTGTGGTGAGGGCTGACGACAAAGCTAACCGCGAGTTCTGGCGTAAATTCTTTTACGTTAGGACGAGCCATCTGGTGTCCAATCCCGAAGGGTTTCCAGAGATGTGGAATGCAGGATGTAAGTATTTCTGCATGTAATTTTGCGACGCCTTGTTTTGACCGACCAATCACTCTTTGACTTTCTTTTCTTTTGTAGTGGTGGCTCGCTCACCCCGTCGTTGACGACATTAGGTCGTGGGTGGCGGGGTTGATACCGCATGCGGAGAGATGCCGTACCTGGGCTGAATTCCGCAGATTGTACGGCCCAACTGGTAACAACCTTCCCTGTTTCTTTTCGTTTTGTTTTAGCTTGAAGACTTTTTTTTTACCCGATGTGTTTTTGTTTGGCAGGTCGGGGTGTTTCTACAACGACGAATAAGAAGAAAACCGACGCTGGCCCGTCTAGGGTAGAGTCCGACTCCGATGGGGGAGACATATTCGTGGGCGGCTCGCCTAGAGATAGCCCCCTTTCGACTCCTCAGCAAGGGGCTACATCGGTAGCTGCATCGGAGGCGGTGCCTGAGGCTGCTTCCGTGGAGATACCTGAGGCCGTACCAATAACGGTGCCTGAGACTGTTCCTGTGCCGGTATCTGAAGTCGCTCTAGCGGAGGTGGCTTCCGAAGGAGAGGAGCCGCCGGAGAGAAAGAGGCGGCGACTAATTACTGGCAAAGGAATTGCAACCGAAGGCGCGAGGCCTAGTGAGCCCCGCCAAGAGCCGAGGCCATTCGTTCTGGGAGGATGGCCCCTCAGAGAACAGCTGCCGCCGCCCGTTCGGTCCGCGCCTCAAGAGGCGGGTCGTCTTCCGCTGTTAGTGGAGCGGCCATGGAGATTGAGAGGACGGGCTCTAAAGCCGCTCTTGGAGAAGCACCGGGCAGCTCGGCCCTCGTGGAGATGAGGGAGGGCAGGTCTACTCGCCGTATCGTGATCCCTGGTGGATATAATTTGTTAGAAGATAGCGAGCAGGCCGCAGCGGACATGACCTTGTTGTGTGCGGCTACGGAGCACGAGACGCTGAGAAGTGTAAGCAACAGAGATCTGTCGAGGCGGATAGCCGGCTCAGCTTTGCAGGTAGCTTTCAGTTTTTTTTTTGTTTTGTCGTAAAAAACGACTGTGGTATGTACTGACGCGTTTCTTCTCTTCTTTTCAGACCCTCATCTTGGAGGTGGAGAGGAGGTGGCGTGAACAAAAGAAGGCGGCCACCTTCACCAAAATGGCGAAGAAGTATAAAGAGGTTCATGCCAAGCATCAGGCGTTGGCAGACATGCTTAAGCAGGACCCCCAGTTCCGGACGTTCCGTGAGGGCCTTGAGGAATCAGAGGCTCTTTTGAAGAAGAGAACGGCTGAGCTGAAGGAGATTGATGAGCAGCTGATGGCTGCTTTGGCTCGAAATATCGAGCTGGAAACCCTCCTTCAGTCAAAAGAGGAGGACTTGGAAATAAGCCGTGGGGTGGCGGCGGAGGCTGCGGAACTGCGGGCCCAGGTCACGGCCCTTACCGCTGAGCTTGATGCTAAGACGGCCAAAATTGAGGTTCTCAGGCGAACTGTCCCACAGGATGCCGTGCATCGTGAGGCGCACGAGATGTGGGTGTATCATGACGCCAGGTTGGTCGTTTTTGAGGAGTTTTTGGCGACAGGTCGAGCTTCCGAGGCGGAAGTTGAAAGGCAACGGCACTTGACCCGTGTTGCCCGTGAAGCGGCCGGTTATAGCTCTGACTCGCCTGGTAGGGAGGGCTGTAATTCTGAGGACGTCAACCGTTTGGACTCCAGCTCGTGGATTTCCTAGGCTTATCAGTCTGGAGACGGCAACGGACCGGACGGCGACCCGGCGGGTCGTGACAGGAGGGGTGGTGAAGGCTCTTAGGGCTTGTATGTATATAGATTTCTTGTGTAGATGAGGCCTTTTCTAAGGCCAGTTATATGTATATCTTTTGGAGATAAAATGAAATATGACTTCTCTTCCCCCTTTTTTTGTGTCACTGTTTTTCTTTCGTTCTTTAGAGCTTTTGTTGCGCTTTTTGTTGACCGTCGGCGTTGGCGGCCCTAGTCGAATTTAGATCGATGACTTTAGTCGTGATGGAATCGACGACCTTAGCCATAAAGGCAACTTCGACTATCGTCGAGTCGTTTACTCACCGTAGTCGAATCTAGGTCGACCGTTGGCGGCGATGGCCTTAGCCATAATATAATTGATGGCCTTAGCCATGTAGGCGACTTCGACTGTCGTCGAGTCGTTTACTCACCGTAGTCGAATCTAGGTCGACCGTTGGCGGCGATGGCCTTAGCCATAATATAATTGATGGCCTTAGCCATGTAGGCGACTTCGACTGTCGTCGAGTCGTTTACTCACCGTAGTCGAATCTAGGTCGACCGTTGGCGGCGATGGCCTTAGCCATGATATAATTGTATGGCCTTAGCCTTTCGCACATTGGAGATGGTCGTAGCCTTTCATACATTGGAGATGGCCGTAGCCTTTCATACATTGGAGGTGGTCGTAGCCTTTCATACATTGGAGATGGCCGTAGCCTTTCATACATTGGAGATGGCCGTAGCCTTTCCTACATTGGAGGTGGCCGTAGCCTTTCATACATTGGAGATGGCCGTAGCCTTTCATACATTGGAGATGGCCGTAGCCTTTCATACATTGGAGATGGCCGTAGCCTTTCATACAATGGAGATGGCCGTAGCCTTTCCTACATTGGAGATCAAGCTAGTCCAATCCCTTTATCATGTCGGCCTGGACGTCGTAAGGAGAGGTTGATATGATAAACTTGTTTCGCAAATATCTCCAAGTGTCCCCTCCGCCGCCTCGTTAAAAACCTCCCCGAGAAAACCCAATTGGGACAAAACTCGGGTAAGGGAAAAAGAGTACGACTCGGGAGACGCCTTTCAGAAGTGGAAATACTTGAGGTGAGTAACGTTCCAGTTGTTTTGGAGCGTTTTCCCTTCCATTGTTTCCAACTAGAATGCGTCTTTGCTGGCTACTGCTGTGATTTTGTAGGGTCCTTCCCAGTTGGTGCCCAGCTTCCCTTCACTTGGGTCTCTAGATGCCAATGTCTTGGCTTTAAGGACATAATCTCCCACCTTGAGTGGTCTTATTTTGGCCCTCTTGTTGTAGTATCTTTCGACTTGTTGCTTTTGGGCCGCCATTCTGATATGGGCCATTTCTCTCCTTTCCTCAGCTTCGTCGAGGTCTTGGAGCTTGTTTGTGTCATTTTCTGTTCCACTATGGTGTGAATATCTTAGGCTTGGTTCGCCGACCTCGACGGGTATGACCGCGTCGGTTCCGTTGATCAGCGAGTACGGTGTTTCCCCCGTGCTGGATTTGGGTGTGGTCCTGTGTGCCCACAACACTTCGGGTAGCAGCTTGGGCCATAGTCCTTTGGCGTCCTCGAGTTTCTTCTTTAGTATGTTTAATATTGTTTTGTTGGAGGATTCTGCTTGGCCGTTGGCGGCAGGGTGATATGGCGTGGAGAGTATCCTCTTGATGCGCCATTTCTCGAAGAATCCGGTCGTTTTTTTACCGATGAACTGTCGTCCGTTGTCACAACTGATTTCTTTGGGGATGCCGAAGCGACATATAATATTTTTCCATATGAAGGCGATCACTTCTTGTTCGCGTATTTGGGCGTACGCTCCTGCTTCCACCCACTTGGAAAAATAGTCAGTTAAAACTAATAGAAATCGTACCTTTCCTCGTCCCGCTGGTAGGGGACCGACTATGTCCATTCCCCATTTGATGAAGGGCCATGGGGAAGTGACCGAGTGAAGTGGTTCTCCTGGTTAGTGTATCATGGGGGCATACTTTTGGCATTGTTCGCATCGGCGAACATATTCCGCTGCGTCTTTCTTCATAGTGGGCCAATAATAGCCGGCTCGTATTATGCAGCGCACGAGGGCGCGGTTGCCCGTATGGGCACCGCAATGACCTTCATGTACCTCTTCGAGCACCGGCCGCGTTTGTTGCGGCCCTAGACACTTGGCCAGGGGTCCGCCAAACGTCCTTTTGTAGAGCTCGTGGTTTATCAGGCAATACCAGGCGGCCTGTACGCGGAGCTTCTTGGCTTCTTTTTTGTCGAGGGGGAGTGTTCCATCCTGCAGATAGGATACAAATTGGTTGCGCCAGTCCCAAGTCAAATTTAAAGAGAGTACCTCAATGTGATCAATGGCTGAATGGAGGAGGGTGACCACGCTTTCTTTGTTGAAGTTTTTAGTGGCTGCGGCCAATTTTGCTAGGCCGTCTGCTTCAACGTTCTGTGCTCTCGGAACTTGTTCGAAGCGGCACTCGTCGAACTCGGTCATTAACTTGTGGATTTCTGACTGGTATTTTTGCAACCTCTGCTCCTTGATTTGGTAAGTCCCGGTGACCTGGTTCACCACGAGTTGAGAGTCGCAATGGAGAACGAGTTGTCGAGCTCCATACTTGATGGCTAGTTTTAAACCTGCAATAACAGCCTCGTACTCGGCTTCGTTGTTAGTCAT
>NW_017687618.1:5565-6086 GCF_001879085.1 Nicotiana attenuata | reverse complement strand
GGCACGGAATGGTACATCGTGCGGCACGGCATCACCCTTCGTGCTTTACTCTCCTTCCTCACAATAAGCAAACAATGCACGGCATCACCCCTCGTGCTTTACACTGTTTCCTCACAATAAACAAACAATGCACGGCATCACCCTTCGTACTTTAACACTATTCCTCACCCAAACAACAATCACAAACAAGGTGCAAGGGAATAAACAAAATAATAAAAGAAATCTCGGCAAGGGAACACAATTAAACAATTAAATCCCGGCAAGGGTACAACATCAACAATCTCAACGTCCCGGCAAGGGAAAATAATCAATAAACAACAATATCCCAGCATGGGAACAATTTAAATACTCTTTCTCTTCCTTTCACTTTTATTTCATATCTCACTTTACCACTTGAGCCAATGCTCCAAAGGGTTCAACCATTTAATATACGTTCACAATTGAAACATAACTTGAGCCAATGCTCCTCGTTGTTCATAGGTCACAATTTCCTTTCACAAGCTTTTCACAACAAATAGGAA
>NW_017687618.1:0-654 GCF_001879085.1 Nicotiana attenuata | reverse complement strand
GCCTGAACCATGGCACGAGAACCCTGGTGCTGAGAACTGCTCGGTGCTCGAGGGCAAAATCTAGCAATATGACCCGTGTCACCACAAGTGTAACAAGTCCTCGGCTGCTGAGTCTGCTGGCCCTGTCGACCTGAATGACCACCGCGGAAACTCTGAAGTGGCGGTGCACTGACGGGAGCTGGCGGTGCACTGAATGGCTGCTGATCAGAATAGTGCGCGTGAGAACCACAGCCACCTAAGGCACCGTGAGAAACCTGGAGGGCTGACTGGAAAGGCCTAGAAGGCTGACCCCTATCATACGAATCTCTGCCTCCAGATGAGGCACCACTGAATCGGCCTGACTGACGGAGTCTCTTGTCTGCCCTATGACCACCCCCTTGTGACAACACCATCTCAATCCTACCGGCCACATTGGCCGCTTCCTGAAAGGATATCTCGCTCCCAGCCTCTCTAGTCATCTGGAGACGAATAGGCTGAATGAGTCCATCAATAAACCGTCTCACTCTCTCCCTCTCAGTGGGAAGTATAATAAGAGCATGGCGAGCCAAATCAATAAACCTGGTCTCGTACTGGGTGACTGTCATGGATCCCTGCTGGAGACGCTCGAACTACCTCCGATAGGCCTCTCGCTGTGTAATGGGGAGAAACTTCTCC
>NW_017687617.1:0-6086 GCF_001879085.1 Nicotiana attenuata | reverse complement strand
AGCTGACCCATCCTCGGGCTGAACTGGCGCTGCAGGCGGTGCCGGAATAATCTCGGGAGCCTGCTCAACCTGCACTCGCTGCTCAGGAGTGCGGACGGCGGGAGTCTGTGCTCCTCCCCCGGCCTGGGATGTGGCTGCAGCAATGGGAAGCAACCCCGCCTGAGCCAAGGTGGTGTACATGCTCATGAACTGAGCCAAAGTCTCCTGGAGCGCTGGAGTGGTAGTGGCAGTAGTAGGTGTTCCAGGTGCCTGGGCTCCGGCTGGATCTGCTGGTGGTACCTCGGCGGCAGCTCGCGCAGGTGCTCTGGCTGCACCACGTGCACGTCCTCGACCTCTCCCCCGGCCCCGGCCTCTGACGGCTGCAGGAGGGGGCGCGGGTGCCTGATCATCACGAGTAGCACGTGTCCTCACCATCTGTGAGAGAATAGAAGTCAGAAGTTTAGAATTGATGTTCGAAATATCGCACGACAAGGAGTTCAAATGAAATGAAGATTTCTCCTAAACAGTTACATAGCCTCTTGTAGATAAGTACAGACATCTCCGTACCGATCAGCGAAACTCTAATAAATCGGCCTGTGTTCCGTGACTCCTATGAACCTAAAGCTCTGATACCAACTTGTCACGACCCTAGTTCACCAACCGTAAACATGTCATGATGGCACTTGGTCCCCATGACCAGGTAAGCCTAACATTTGCGGAAATATAATAATTGCGGAAAAATAGAGAAAATCAAATCAAATATCTAAAGGAAACTGTACTAAATGCCGTTTGGCAAGTACAACTCAATATCACAAGTCTAAAACAATTCCCAAAACCGGGAAACTCACGGGCAACACAGGCTACAAAAGTGTATAGTAAAGGTTCCAAACACCAGAATTTCTAACAACCGAAAGAAGGAAGACTAAGTACTAAAGATAGAGTAAGAGGGAGACTCGTCGGTCTGCGGACGCTGCAGATATACCTCGAAGTCTCCGTGTATCTCCTCGCCTCAAGGATAGTGCGCCTGAGAAGAGGTACCTGGATCTGCACATGAAAAACATGCGCAGGAAGGGCATGAGTACACCACAGCAGTACTCAGTAAGTGCCAAGCCTAACCTCGGTTGGGTAGTGACGAGGAAGGTCAGGGCCCTACTGAGGCAAAATATAATAATGATAATTAACAGTATGAAAATCTGACAGAAATAATGAGTACAGCAGCGAGATAAGGCAGGTCAACAAGGCAATAACAACTACAAAAGAACAGAGTAAACACAGAATAAATACAGATCAATATCAATGATAACAATGAGGGTCTCCCAGGATACCGTCCTGTAGCCCTTTTCTCAACTGTCTAGTGGATCTCCCGGGATACCGTCCCGTAGTCCATCATATGTGTATATCCAAAGGATCTCCCGGGATACCGTCCCGTAGTCCAACTATCAATGTGCAGGGGGATCTATAGGGAATCTAACCCGTAGTCCCAAAGTAAATGTACAGGGGGATCTATCGGGAATCTAACCCGCAGTCCCAAAGTAAATATGCAGGGGGATCTATCGGGAATCTAACCTGCAGTCCCAAAGTAAATGTGCAGGGGGATCTATCGGGAATCGAACCCGCAGTCCCTAAGTAAACAAACAAGGGGGGGGGGGGAGCTACCGAAATCCCACATCCATAGTCCCAATGTAAATGCGCAACCACAACCAGAAGATATTCAGAAAAGAAGTACAAAAGACAAACATCAGGTAGTACTAGCCTAGCATGCTTCACATAGTACAGTCAAAGCAACTTAAACAATTAGGGAAGCTAAATCAACTAAACATGTTTTTCTAATCCAACACAGGTTATAACTGCAAGTAAAACAAGGCAAATATGAAGGAAACTCAGTCTCAATATCTTAAGTAAAAACCGGATTTTTCAACAATTAGCTCAAGTACACGCTCGTCACCTCACGTACAAGGCACTCAATTACCACATATCATATCCTAAGGGGAAAGGTCCCCACACAAGGTTAGACAAGCCACTTACCTCGAATCGGCACCAAAATCAACTCGAAATCGCACTTTTGCCAGGAGTATCCGACTCCAAATGGCCCAAATCTATTCAATTCAATTACGTATCGTAAGTAATATTGCAAACAACTGATTCCACTATTAAATTTACAGCTAGGGCGCAAAATAGGTAAAATGACTAAAACGCCCCTCCAGCCAACATCTCGGAATCGAATAATTTTCACATTTTCAGAACCCTAGTACTCTCACGAGTCTAACCATATAAAAATCTCCCAAATCGGAGGTCAATTGCCCACTCAAAACTCAACAATTAGGTCTATGAAGTTTCTTCCAATTTTTGATCCTAAATTCGAATTCCAATGGTGTATTTAACTATAAAATGATGAAATATAACAAGAAGGGACCAAAGAAACGTTACCCAGTGATCTTCACTTCAAATCCCACTCAAAATCGCCTTAGACCGAGCTCTCAATTGATTTTTGCAACTTATGAACTCAAACCCTCGACATCTCTATTTCTGTCCAGGGGTTTCCGCTTCTGCGGACAAGGGACCGCTTCTGCGGACCACGAGCCGCTTCTGTGGACCACGAGCCGCTTCTGCGGTTTTCATTAAAAATCCAGGGTTCCGCTTCTGTGGTCTTAAACCGCACCTGCGGTTGCCGCTTATGCGGATTCCTTACCGCTTCTGCGGTTTCAATCAAGATCCCAAGGACCGCATCTGCGACTACTATCTCGCAGGTGCGTAACCGCTTCTGCAGTTAAACTTCCGCACCTGCGGAAACTGAAGAAGCACTCGAGTTTCGCTCCTGCGGTGGTCTAGCCGCTTCTGCGGCTCCACTTCTGCGCTTCCCAAGCCGCAGAAGCGGAAATACCAGATGACAGAACCTTCAGCAATTCATTCAACTTCAAAAATTTTCGTCAACCACCCGAAATCATCCCGAGGCCCCCGGGACCTCAACCAAAAGCACCAATACCACCTAATACCTTATTCGAACTTGTACCAATCCTTAAAACACCTAAATCAACGCCGGAAGCCCGAATTATTCAAAGATTCAAGCCTAAGAACTTCAAATTCCAACAAAACACGCTTTCGATCAAAAACCTAACCAAACCTCGTCCGATTGACCTGAAATTTTGCACACACATCCCAAATGACATGACGGAGCTACTGCAACTTCCGGAATTCCAATCCGACCCTCGGATCAAAAACTCACTATCGGACCGGAAACTTCAAAAATTCCAACTTCGGCATTTCAAGCCTAAATGAGCTACGGACTTCCAAAATACATTTCGAACACGCTCCCAACCCCGAAATCACCTAACGGAGCTAACGGAACCATCGGATTTCCATTCCGAGGTCGTCTTCACACTGTTCCGACTACGGACCATTTTTCAACTTTTAAGCTCTCGTTTAGGGACTAAGTGTCCCAAAACTCTCCGAAACTCAACACCGAACGTCCCGGCAGACCAAGATAGCAAAAATAAACTTAGGGGAAACAGTTAATGGGGGATCGGGGCATAATTTCCAAAAATGACCGGTCGGGTCGTTACATCCTCTTACACTTAAACATTCGTTCGTCCTCGAACGAGCATAGAGAATATACCTAAAGTAGTGAAAAGATGAGGGTACTGGCTGCGCATATCCTGCTCGGTCTCCCAAGTCGCCTCCTCAGCCGGCTGGCCCCGCCACTGAACCTTTACTGAAGCTATGTTCTTTGACCTCAACTTTCTGATCTGCCTATCCAAAATAGCCACTGGCTCCTCAACATAGGATAGATCCTTGTCCAACTGGACTGAACTGAAATCCAACACGTGCGACGGATCACCGTGATACCTCCGGAGCATCGAAACATGAAATACCGGATGAACTCCAGCCAAGCTGGGAGGTAAGGCAAGCTCATAGGCAACCTCTCCAACTCGCCTCAAGATCTCAAAAGGGCCAATAAACCTCGGACTCAGCTTCCCTTTCTTCCCAAACCTCATGACGCCCTTCATAGGCGAGACCCGAAGCAGGACCCGCTCACTAACTGTATATGAAACATCACGAACCTTCCTGTCCGCGTAACTCTTCTGTCTAGACTGGGCTGTACGGAGTCTGTCCTGAATCACCTTGACCTTCTCCAGTGCATCTTGAACCATCTCTGTACCCAATAGTCTGGCCTCACCCGGCTCAAACCAACCCACCGGAGATCTACACCTCCTACCATATAAAGCCTCATACGGCGCCATCTGAATGCTGGACTGATAACTATCGGAGTAAGCAAACTCCGCCAGTGGCAAGAAATGATCCCAAGACCCTCCAGTTCCATGACTCAATGTTTAACTCCTCATGCACCTTACCGTGCTACCACAACTCAGTTGAGCACACCAGCTCGATCAATTCTGAAGATATTTCTTTTTATTCAAGCAAATAAGCCTTAGAGCCCAATTCCAACATCCGGAATTCTATGCCCGACCTGTTTCCAACATAAGATCACCATAACATTCACTACACGCTATACCCAAACATGGCTGCATAACTTGCTGAAGTTCACACCTCGCATCACTTTACTCACCGGACCACAGTAACATTTCCTGATCGACTTAGTCAAAAATTCCACGAATCTGACGCTCTCATTGCACCCCATGACATACACAAGTCTCACTCTAACTCTTTCAATTCCGTCACAGCGGAGAGATGTGCGGAAATTCATAATCGACTGCCGAGTCAACCAATCATTGAGTCTATACTCCTGACAAGAAACATCACCTCATTTTGAACCAATTAATGATCTTTGCCTCTTAATATATTTCACGTAATCAGATTGCACTGATCCTAAATCCAACAATCTCGTCTCACCCAGTACGAATGCTCAGACAATAAGCCACCCCAACATAACCAAAAGTCTCATATGATGACACAATGCGCCAATAGGCTACCAATTAGAATGCGATACAAAAAGGAAAAAAAAATGAATTCTGAAAAGAAATGAACTCTGAAAAGAAATTTCAATTACCCCGCTCGCGAATCATACATGCGACGCGGGCGCACAGCTAATATGAACTTCCTCCAGAAAATAGGAAACAGAACACAATAAACAGATATGGGGAACCGTGCAACCCGATCCGAGCAATCATAACCATGGCGGCGTGCCACCCGATCCAAATAACATACCTGTGGAGGCGTGCCACCCGATCCACACATGGAGCTCACATAAGGAGATGTACCTCGAGCTAAATTGCTCATTACAACAAGATACTACACATCAGTCGTAAACATGCTAAGTGTATAACACCATTCCCTGGGGAGACATATAACGCTATAATCCACAAACTCGAGCACAACTGGGGTGCGATACAAGATTTGAATCTCAAGAGCCATTCTGCTCATTTAACATCATCACCACACGGAACTTCAACACATATGAATTAACCAAGCCGTCTCATAACTCATATGGCGCAATACATCATGACCTGGATTAGCTGATGACAAAATAACACCCCGACTGTTCCTCCATAAGGGACGCCCGCTGAAACGAGCACAACTGGCCTGATATAAAGCCCTGCTCACATATAAATCAATCCACTGATTTCAAACCGATTTCTGATTGCACCAACTAGGCTAGTAACCTTTCAAAGGTCCATAGTAACTCCCTTTTCCCCATAACACACAAGAACAACCGTCATAACCGGAGCAACCTCCTCAGTTCACAACCCAACAAACAGAGTGCCCTCCCGGCATAAATTCTCAAATTAATGATATTACCACAATCCTCATACTTGGTTTAAATCTTTAATCAATCAAGTGACTACATGGCACACTTATACAATCTTCCCGTGGGACACGCTCCCACAATCTTCCGAAATGAATAACGGGTTCGCACATCTAAACCATCAGCCGCACTAACGTTGAAAAGCGATCAAGAATCCTTAACCAGGATGCAAAGCCTCTTTCACAACGCATCGATCTCAGGTGACGCTGAAGACAATACCAATTTACTTTAAACATCCCACCCTTTGTTCTTGCTCATCCGAGCTCATGACATCTCTGTCCACACCGAGCTGTTACTTGATCTTTACTTCGAATCCCATACCACTCACTGCACCTAACATGCCACA
>NW_017687616.1:4080-6086 GCF_001879085.1 Nicotiana attenuata | reverse complement strand
CTCCTGTGGTCCCAAGTGATGAACCTTATCCCTCCGCGAAGGAGCCAGGACAAGGGTCATCTCCCCAGGTCGGTATTGATCCTGCTCCTTCCCCCCCCCCCCCCCCCACTTCTATGCTGAGCCTTTTAATATAGTGGTTCTTGAGATGAATTCTGATAGTGAAGAAGACACATATGATTTGGAAATTGTAAGCTTTATTAGGGCTAGGAGTAAGCCAGTTGCAGCTCCAGAGCCAACCCCTAAGAGACCCACTACACGGTTACAGCAAAAGGAGACTCTGGAGTCTGCTCTCAAGAACACTCAAAGGAACAAGAGAAATAAAAGGCTGATAAAGGTTGGAAAAGTTGTGAATGAAAGGTCGTCCCTGTGGTAAATTTGGATGAGAAAACAGAAGAGGAACCCAGTTCCTTGACCCAAATGTCCTCGAAACAGAAGCACTCTCACTCTCAATCCAAAATACACACTTCTACAAGTGTTGAAAGCCCTTCCAAGAGTGCTGATGCGGCTTACAGTGAAAAGTTGGTGAAAAATTCTGTAACAAGACTGTGAAAGAGAGCGGTGACAAATCTGATGATGAAGAAGTGGAAAATCTAGTGAACATATGCATAACAAGTCAGTGGAAAAGGGAAAGTCTATTCGCAAGTCAGTAAAAAGAAAAATGGATGATAATGAGGAACATGGTACCATCAGGAAAGCAAAAGTTGGTGAGTCTCTGAGTTCTGAGAAAAAGAAGTTGAGAAATCAGAAGGTACTGTGGGGCCGCACATTTGCCCCTAACATTCTAGAATTTGCTGGGATGAGACAGTTTGTGGAAATCTGTGATTTTCAAAAATGGACTAATTTGTTTACAAATGATGTTCCCAAAGTTGATGAGGAGGAGGTACAGAGTTTTTATACCGACCTCTTCACAGTAGAGGACAATCAAATTTGTATGTTGATAAATGGGGTGGACATAGTGATGGACTCTACCTTATTAGGGTCAGTTCTAGGTGTTCCTACTGAAGGATTGTGTTCTGTTCAAGGTGCCTGCACGTCAAACTTCAGGAATGCCATTGTCAAGGACAAGGCAGTCCAGCATGGGGAACAGGTGCATAAGAAGGCACTCCTTCCAGTTTATCGGTTGCTTTTTGAGATGGTTAAAAAAGTGTTGCTTCCCTGCACTGAGAGAAGATCTATTGAGTCCAAAGCTGAGCTGGTCCTTATGGAAGCCTTGGATAATTTTACTACCATCAATTTGCCTGGGATAATGATTGATCATATGCAGAAGGTGGCAAACCTCAAGGATGGAAATGCTGGGCTACCTTATGGGTTTCTTCTCACAAAGGTCTTCGAGTTCTTCAAAGTTCCTCTGGGCAGACCAATGCGGGCACTAAAAAGCAATCCTTTTCCAAGATCACTCTTGAGGAGTGTGAGTGTATTGAAAAGGTCGGAGGAGTTGGAAGCACCTCCAATATCTCTCAAATGATAAATGCTCAGAATAGTGCCACATAGGAGATCCGTAAGTTGAAGTCTAGGAACGCTATTCTTGAGAGTCAGCTCAGTCAATTACAAGAGGCACCTGGTTCTAGTAGTTTTCACAGCTCAGAGGTTGCCCACCTAACGAAGGAGAATGCTGAGCTCAGTGGAGGACCTGAAAGAAAGACTGCTTAATGAGCAAATGTCCGTGAATGCTCGCATGGATCTTGTCTTCCAAATCCTTGCTTCCTCTTCCAAGCCCCCTTCCTCCAGCGTCCCCTAAAGGATATCCTCTCAGTGTCCGATTTCAGGTGTCCATCTTTTTAGTTATTTTGGTGATGTTTTTTTACTTGTTTTTGTTTGTTTTGAAATTGTGGATGGTAACAATAATTCTGCTCCCGCCTGTAAAGGTCCAAATTCAGTTAATGCAAGTATTTTCCTTTTGCTGTTTATGCTACTGCTCTTTTGTCTCTGTTTTCTATCATGTTGTGTGCACACAAGTGGCATGAGTTAACCACACTAGAGATTCTTGCATGATTGAATAATAATGA
>NW_017687616.1:0-3785 GCF_001879085.1 Nicotiana attenuata | reverse complement strand
TACATCATTGTAAGTGATGTAATACATGTATTAATACAATCAAGGAAGGTAAAACACTTTACTTGAAGACTTGGAGTTTTCACTCAAGCTCTCTCACGTCATCTAGCAAGCAACTCTCAAGTGCTTCAAGAACAAAGAACAAAACAGCTACGGACCAGCTCTCACATCGAGTTATTGTATGTCCTTAGTTGAGTTGTAATTTTGTTAATGTTCTTACTTGTATCTCCTACTTAGCTTACTTAGAAGCAGTGTGTAGGAAACCCTTTGTGTTTGAGTCTTGGCTAGAGTTAGTCGAGTTGTAAAGTCTTTGTAATAGAGCTATTACAAAGTGGCTTGTAATAGAGTATTACAAGTTAGTGAGGGATTAAGAGCTTAATTCCTAGGTTGCATAGGTTGTAATCTAAAAGTTGCTCAGTAGTGAAGTTGAAATTCTATAAGGGTAGGTCGTGGTTTTTAATCCCGTTGATCTGGAAATTTTCCACGTAAAATTTCTCTTGTCAATTATTCTACTGCAATGTGCGTATGTTCTGTTGAACCTGATAGAGAACCTGGTTCACTATAGAGTTTGGTGGACCCTTATATTCTATCATGAACCTCTCGAGTGAAATAACCTTTGTACGGTTCAAATCTAGCCAAAATAACTTCTTAACACAAATAAAACCCACAAGAAACTATTACGGATAATAAAGCTTCCATCTTTATCAAAAACTAAAAATCAACCCAAAAGTCAACCCCCAGGCCCGCACCTCGGAACCTGATAAATTTCACAAAATTCGAACACCCATTCCGATACGAGTTTAAACATACTAAAAATTATCAAATTCCGATTCCAATTCGTCCCTCAAATTATCATTTTACACTTTGAAAGTTTTATTCAAAAATTCAATTTTTCTCAACTCAAAACACTAATATAATAATAAAAATAAAGATAAAATCATGGAATATAATAAATTCTAGGTGCAGAGCACTTACCCCAATGATTTTCTTGAAAAACCCACGAAGAATCGCTCAAAACCAAGCTCTAGAACTCCAAAAATGATAAAAATGGCTAACCATCGGAATAGAGTACTTTTATACTCTGTCTAGGTATTTGTACATCGCGATCGCCGAAGATATACGGCGATCGCAAAGAAAAAAAAATGGCTACTGCCCAAAATATACTATGTGATCGCGTAAGAACTCACGCGATCGCGTAGTGAAAGAATTACCTGTTGCCCAAAGCCGCACTTCACGATCGCGAGAGAAAAGGTGTGATTGCAATTAAGGAAAAATCACAGCCCAGGTAAAGAGCACTATGCGAAGGCGTCAGAATGATGCGAATGCGGAGAAGAAAAAACACACACTTACGTGATAGTGGCCCACCCACTGCAAACACAAAGAAGGGATAATGGTCAGTCCCGGAATAGCCTACGCGAACGCGGCTTGAACCTCACTATCGCATAGAAGGGGACACCAGATGTCAGAACAGCTAAATAAAACAATGAGAAAATGGCTCGTAGCCCATCCGAAACACACCCGAGGCCCCCGGGACCTCAACCAAATATACCAACACATCCTAAAACACGGTACGAACTTAGTCGGGGCTTCAAACAACGTTAAAACTACGAATCGCACCATGAATCAAACTCATGAACTTTCAATTCTTACAACTTCTAAAACTCGCGCCGAAACCTATCAAATCAACCCGTAATGATGTCAAATTTTGCAGGCAAGTCCCAAATGACATAACGAAGCTGCTCCAACTCTCGGAGTCTTATCCCGACCCCGATATCACCAAAGTCAACTCTTGGTCAAACCTCTCAACCTTCCGAAAATCAACTTTTCAAACTTTTGCTGAAATGCTTCAATTTACCCTACGGACCTCCAAATTCAAATCCGGACGCACGCCTAAGTCCAAAATTACCATACGAAGCTGTTTTAACCGTCAAAACCTCATTCCGGTGTCGTTTACACGAAAGTCAAATTTTGGTCAACTCTCACCGCTTAAGCTTCTAAAACAAGAATCCTCCTTTCAAATTGAGTCCGAATCATCCGGAAATCGAAATCGACAACACACGCGCGTCATAACACATAATACAAAGCTACTCAAGACATTGTGATGCCGAACGTTAATTCTCAAAATGACAGGCCGGGTCGTTACAACAAGAGAAGGCCATCAACGAATGATCCCATTCTTCGATGGCCTTTTAGTTTGGGTGTATGCTTGCTTTTTAGTTAGATAGATGATATGAGGTAAAAATTTGCTGGAATTGTGATTTGTGAAAGGGCGTAAAAGTCAATCCAAGAGTTTTGTTGAATGTATTTCCATGCTTCAAATTATTAAGTTTATGATTGGAATACTTCATTGTACACTTTTAAGTTTTCAATGTACATATATTGCTAGATTTAGCTTATGCATCTTTACACTGTTTCTACACCCAATTTTAAGGCAGATTACTAATAGTAGCTGTTATGTTTTTATAGTTTGGCTGCACTGTGTTGTTGCTGTCTCCAGGATGCATGCTTCCGATGATGGGTTGGCGGCAGAAATTGTTGCAACCACTATGGTTTTGTGAGACGGTCTCATCTATATGGATTATTAGTCTAGATTTTATTTTTATTTTTTTGTTTTGTCCTCGATAAATAATTAGGTATTCAATATGACGATGCACCTTTGATGTGGGAAGAATTCAAATGTCTATTCTCCAATTATAGGTTATGTTTATTGTGAGAGATTCTATTTTATTTATGTTTTGGACCTCAACTATACGAATGCACCTTGTTTTATTTAAGAATTGTATAATTCTTCAAGTATCTATTACCCAAATCTTGGGTTATGTACGCTGCTAGATTTTCTTTGTTAAAATTAGTGCATTTTACATGTTTTATTTACTATTTCACTTATGTTTACTGAGTCAAATAATTCAATTCCTATTTTATAGGAATATTATCAGCTTAGTTGTTAATTTGGATAGGATTCTTTGTTAGTTGTTAGAGTCTTTTTAGGATTTGAATGTTAGTGGTTCGGTCTTATTTATATTCTTTGCATATCGTGTTGTAAACCAGAGTACCCGTGTAAGCAATAACATTCTTCGGTGTTTTATTTCTCCTACAATTTCTTTGACTGCAATTTCTTCTTTCCTCTGTTGTTTTTTGCTTTATGGTATCAGAGCCACGCTGTTGAACTTTGGTTGTTCTTTCTTTCTTCTTGTCTATCAAGTTCGCTCTATCTTGTTGGAGGAGATCGAAAGTTGTAGAGGAGAAGCTCTTTGTGCAGTATGGAATTGGCAAATAGGGAAAGTAGTTCGAATGCATAATTTGGTGTTGAAAAGCTTGTAGAGACAAACTACAAGTACTGGAGAATGTGTATGGAGGCTTACCTTCAAGGTGAAGACTTATGGGATCTTATCGTTGGTGCTGAAGCAGACATTGCAGCAAATACTCTGGAAAATGCAGAACCACGATGGAAATGGAAGATCAAATGTGGTAAAGCTCTCTTTGCTTTAAGAACATCAATTCGAAAAGAATTCATCGATCAGGTACGTGATGTTAGTTCACCAAAAGAAGTCGGGGAGACACTTGAGAGATTGTTTTCTTAAAAGAATACAGATAGGTTACAGCTGTTGGAAAATGAATTGGCAATGCTAACACAGGGAGGTATGTCTATTTCTGAATATTTCCTACGAGTTAAAAGAATTTGTGCTGAAATTTCATAATTAGATCCGGATGAAAAGATCGGCGAAGCAAGATTGAGACGATTTCTTATTCGAGGATTGAAGAAGGAGTACGATCCTTTCATCACCTCC
>NW_017687615.1:3976-6086 GCF_001879085.1 Nicotiana attenuata | reverse complement strand
ATGTACGAGATTCATCTTCAGTAGAAACTTCCACAGCTCCGGAAGGAAACACTTCAACCACGCGAAATGGTCCAGACCACCTTGACTTTAACTTACCTGGGAATAACCGCAGTCTTGAGTTATAAAGCAGTACCCTGTCCCCAGATTTGAAATTTCGTTCAATAATGTTCTGATCGTGAAGCCTTTTCATTTTCTCTTTATACAACCTTGTGCTCTCGAAAGCAAGATACCGAAACTCCTCTAGCTCATGTAATTCTGTGACTCTCGACGTGCCCGCAGCTTCCAAGTCTAAATTCAGCTGTTTCAGTGCCCACCATGCTTTATGTTCCAGTTCTACAGGTAGGTGACAGGCCTTCCCAAACACCAACTTATATGGTGACATACCAATTGGTGTCTTGAATGCTGTCCTGTAGGCCCATAGTGCATCATCCAGCTTCCTTGCCCAGTCAGTTCTTGTAGCATTTACAGTTTTTGCCAGTACGCTCTTGATCTCTCTGTTGGACACCTCAACCTGTCCACTGGTCTGTGGGTGGTACGGAGTAGCCACCTTGTGGCGCACATCATATTTAGCCAACAACTTCTTGAAGGCTCGGTTACAGAAATGAGTTCCTCCATCACTGATAATTGCACGTGGTGTCCCAAAGCGGGTGAATATGTTCTTCTTTAGAAACCCGACTAACACCTTAGCATCATTGGTAGGTAATGCAGCAGCTTCCACCCACTTGGACACGTAATCTACAGCAACAAGAATGTATTTATTGCCATAGGAGCTAATGAAGGGACCCATGAAATCTATCCCCCAAACATCAAACACTTCCACTTCTTGAACTGGGTTCATGGGCATCTCATGACGCCGGGAAATGTTCCCGGAGCGTTGACATTCATTGCAGCTCTTGACCCATGAGTGAGCATCCTTAAATACCGTTGGCCAGAAAAATCGGGCCTCTAGCACCTTAGCTGCCGTCCTGATGCCTCCAAAGTGACCGCCATACGCTGAAGCGTGACAAGCCTGCAAGACAGAAGATTGTTCGATCTCGGGGACGCATCTCCGGATCATGTTATCAAGGCATATTCTAAACAGGTAGGGCTCATCCCAGTATTACCATTGGCTTTCGCGAAAGAATCTCTTCCTCTGGACCGATGACAGGTCGTGAGGAACAATACCACTGGCCAGGTAATTAGCATAATCTGCATACCAAGGCGCTTCCTGATGAGTGGTAACGAGCAACTGCTCATCTGGAAAGGTTTCCAGAATTTCTTCCACTTCTACTACATTCTCAGCTCCTTCAAGTCGTGATAGGTGATCAGCGACTTGATTTTCAGTGCCCTTACGGTCACGAATTTCAAGATCGAACTCTTGCAGTAGCAACACCCAACGAATCAGGCGTGGCTTAGAGTCCTTCTTTTCTATTAAGTATCTAAGAGCTGCATGGTCAGAGTATACGATTACCTTGGATCCTATTAGGTAGGACCGAAACTTGTCAAAAGCAAATACCACAGCTAGCATCTCTTTCTCTGTCACTGTGTAATTCAACTGGGCTCCACTCAGTGTCTTACTAGCATAGTAAATGGGGTGCATCAGTTTGTCCTTCCGCTGGTCCAGCACTGCCCCCACCGCATAGTCACTGGCATCACACATCAATTCAAACGGTTGCTCCCAGTCTGGGGCAACGATTATGGGTGCTGTGACCAGCCTTTGCTTCAACTCCTCAAAAGCTACCCTGCATTCATCAGAAAATACAAAAGGGTGATCTTTCTCTAACAACTTACAGAGAGGGTTGGCAATTTTGGAGAAGTCTTTAATGAACCTCCGGTAGAATCCGGCATGTCCAAGAAAGCTCCTTATGGCTTTGACTGATGTTGGCGGTGGCAGCTTTGCTATGACATCAACCTTTGCTCTATCAACCTCTATTCCTTTGCTTGACACTCGGTGTCCCAAGACTATACCTTCTTGTACCATGAAATGACACTTTTCCCAGTTCAGAACCAAGTTAGTCTCAATGCATCGTTTCAGCACACGCGTCAAATTTACTAGGCAGTCCTCAAATGAATTCCCCACCACTGAGAAGTCATCCATGAACACCTCCATTATATCTTCTACCATGTCAGT